>NC_034181.2:60244071-60279071 GCF_002021735.2 Oncorhynchus kisutch | reverse complement strand
CTGTCCCCAAAGGTACAGGTCTCTGTGGCTTGACATAATTCAGCGCAAATCGCTCCGCTCTCGTAATGGAGACTGTCCGAATTCCCCTCGGACCACAGCCCTTGTTTCGCCACTGTCTCTCATTTAGCCATGCCTGCTCTTCAAATGAGCCTAACCAGGGGAGACTTGTAAGACCACCCCACCCCCACCCCCTCTCCACACAACCCTTCTGCTCTGACCCAAGTGGACTGAATTATTGATGGTGATCTTCAGATGTATTCGTTAAGCTACACAACTTGGATGGGGAGCGTTGGAGAGGGTGGGGTAGTGGTTGTAAAAGGGAGGGTATTTATGTTTGTGCACACAGGAGAGCCAGTCCCCCCTATTCTCTCACCAGAGTCTCTTCATGCCCCCCCCCCATGCTCAAGAGTTCTTTGGAGGGCTAAACTGACAAACACACAAACCATTTTTGATGTTGAACAGCTCACAAGACATGCTTTTAGACCTCTCAGAATGACAGTTGAGGGAATAGACTGTGGAAAGAGTGGGGGGAAGGCCATGCAAGTTTAAAGAGACAATACAATGTGAGTAGTTTGTTTTTGAGAGAGATGGAAGGAGAGGCAGACAGACAAAAAAATAGCAAAGGGAGAAGGAGAGAAATTCACTTTACTCTATACTTCACTCAACATACTGATTTGTATTTACGAGTCAAAGAACATAGATACTCTGACAATAACAATAGCATGTGGAATATACTGTCAGCATCAGTCATTTCAATAGTTCCTGAAGAGTATGACTTCTGAATGCCTAAACTATCTAAGCAAGATGGCACTACACTTACAAAAAAAAGGTTTCCGAATGGGTTCTTCAGCTGTCCCCATAGGAGGACCCCTTTTGATTCCAGGTAAAAACATTTTGGGTTCCATTTAGCATCCTTTGTGGAAAGAGGTCAGCATCGAACCCAACACAGCTAAACTTGGAACCAAAAGGGTTCTTTCTACCTGGAACCAAAAAGGGTTATTCAAAGGGTTCTCCTATGGGAACAGCCGAAGAAACCTTTTAAGTTCTAGATAACACGTTTTTTTCGAAGAGCGTACCTCATCAACCCCAAAATCATTTTGTTCACTTCAAATACTTGTTTATGTTTTTTTGAAGAATGACAGGGCCAATAAATGAATCAGGAAAACCCCACTGATTGTACTGTGAGTATAATAAGTACTCACATATATATTATATTAAGTACTCACATATATACAACGTAGGATTAAAATAGATTTAACTGTGATTTTTTTTGTGAACTATCTAAAACAAAATGCTCTGTAATGTCAAAGTGGAAAACAATGTTAACATTTCTTAGTCAGTACATGTTAGAAACGCCTTTGGCAGCAATTCCAGTTGTGAGTCATCTTTTTGCCATAGACTTTCAAGCAGATTTAAGTAAAAAATGTAACTTGGCCAGTCAGGAACAGTCACTGTCTTCTTGGTAAGCAACTCCAGATATGATTTGACCTTGTGTTGTAGGTTATTGTAAAGCAGACTGAATCAGGTTTTCCTCTAGGATTTTGCCTGTGCTTAGCTCCACCTTGTTTCTTTTTCACCTGAAAAACTCCAAAGTTTTTGCCAATGTCAAGCATATCCATACCATTATGCAGCCACCACCATGCTTGAAAATTAGAAGGCATTTACTCAGTGATGTGTTGTGTTGGATTTGCACCAATTATAAGGCTTTCTGTGTTTTAATTTTTACGAGGCTTATGAGGCTTTCAAAAAGCTCCCTGGTCTTTGTAGTTGAATTTGTGGTGGAAATTCAATACCTGACTAAGGGGTGTTTCCCCCATACATACAGAAGTAGTATGTATGGGGGACAGAGGACGGTCATATTTATTTATTTATTATCCTTATGATTTCACACGTTGAGTCAATGCAATTTATTGTTTTATTTGTTTAGCCAAATGTTACTCCTAGTCAAATTTAGGCTTGCCGAAACAAAAGGGGTGAATACTTATGCAATGACTATATTTTAGTCATGACATATTTATTGATTTGTCAACGTTTGGAGAATGTCCTTTTTACTTTGACATTATGGAGTATTTTGTGTAGATCAATGACATCACAAATAAATCCACTTCAATCCCACTTTGGATGGGTCAGTACTTCGTTTCTTTTCACCCAAAAATGTGTTAGAAAATATAAAAATGCACACACACACACACACACACACACACACATACATACATACATACATACATACATACATACATACATACATACATACATACATACATACATACATACATACATACATACATACATACAGAAAGTATTCATACCCCTTGACTTTTTCTCCCCCCCAAAATACGTTAATGTCTTATCTAAAATGGATTAAATTGTTTGTTTCTTCTCATCAATCTACACACAGTTCCTCCATAATGACAAAGCAAAAACAACATTTTAGAAATGTTGCTAATTTATTAAAAAGAAAACCAGAAATATCACATTTCCATAAGTACTCAGACCCTTTACTTAGTACCTTGTTGAAGCACATTTGGCAGCAATTACAGCCTTAAGACCTCTTGGGTATGACGCTACAAGCTTGCCACACCTGTATTTGGGGAGTTTCTTCCATTCTTCTCTGCAGATCCTCTCAAGCTATATTAGGTTGGATGGGGAGCGTTGCTGCACAGTTATTTTCAGGTTTCTCCAGAGATGTTTGATCGGGTTCATGTCTGGGCTCTGGCTGGGCCACTCAAGGATATTCAGAGGCTTGTCCCGAAGCCACTCTTGCATTGTCTTGGCTTTGTGCTTAAGGTTGTTGTCTTGTTGGAAGGTGAACCTTCACCCCAGTCTGAGGTCCAGAGCACTCTGCAGCAGGTTTTCATCAAGGATCTCTCTGTACTTAGTTCTGTTCATCTTTCCCTTGATCCTGACTAGTCTCTCAGTCCCTGCCACTGAAAAACATTCCCACAGTATGATGATGCCATCACCATTCTTCGCCGTAGGGGTGGTGCCAGGTTTCCTCCAGACGTGACGCTTGGCATTCAGGCCAAAGAGTTAAATCTTGGTTTCATCAGACCAGAGAATCTTGTTTCTCTTAGGTGCCTTTTGGCAAACTCCAGACGGGCTGTCATGTGCCTTTTACTGAGGATTGGCTTCCGTCTGGCCACTCTACCATAAAGTCCTGATTGGTGGAATGCTGCAGAGAAAGTTGTCCTTCTGGAGGTTCTCCCATCTCCACAGAGGAACTCTGGAGCTCTGTCAGAGTGACCATGAGTTTCTTGGTCACCTCCCTGACCAAGGTCCTCTTCCCCGATTGCTCAGTTTGGCTGGGCGGCCAGCTCTAGGAAGAATCATAGTGGTTCAAAACTTCTTCCGTTTAAGGACGATGGAGTCCACCGTGTTCTTGGGGACCTTCAATGCTGCAAAAATGTTTTGGTACCCTTCCCCAAATCTGTGCCTTAACACAATCGTGTCTCGGATCTCTATGGACAATTCCTTTGACCTCATGGCTTGGTTTATGCTCTGACATGCACTGTCAACTGTGGGGCCATATATAGACAGGTGTGTGCCTTTCCAAATCATGTCCAATCATTTGAATTTACCACAGGTGGACTCCAATCAAGTTGTAGAAACATCTCAAGGATGGTCAATGGAAACAGGATGCACCTGAGCTCATATTCGAGTCTCATAGCAAAGGGTCTGAATACTTATTTAAATAAGGTATTTCTGTTGTTTTTTATACATTTGCAAAAGTTTTCAAAAACCTGTTTTCACTTTGTCATTTTGGCATATTGTGTGTAGATTGCTGGGGATTTACGAATATTTAATCAATTTTAGAATAAGGCTGTAATGTAACAAAATGTGGAAAAAGTCAAGGGGTCTGAATACTTACCGAAGGCACTCTATATACACAAATAAAATATTACCACATGGTAAATGTGAACCACCACATGGATTCGGTCCTAAGTAGCAACATTTGAAATAGTGTTTTCTTTACATTGGATAAAAGTAGAGATTCAAGCTAGAAAAGTCTGTATCATATACTGCAGTTGATGATTAATGGAAAAGTAATTCTGCTTTGAAAGTTGACAAACTTGTTATCTCACTTTTGAGAAAATGGCCCTTGAATGTTTTGGTACCCCTACTGGAGAGCTCTTCTTTGTCTACACCCATTCAGCATCGTTCACACCCTCTTAAGCCTTAGTCCCACCCATCTCTTTAAGGATTCACACGTGAGGCCATGTACTAAACAGAGTGAGTAGTGTAGTAAACAACCAAAGATTTCAAGATTAAAAGTGGTAAAAGTAGTTGCCTTACAATATGGGGAAAATCCAGGTAAAAAATCAAGTCCTGGGTGTCCCGGGTGGCGCAGTGGTTAAGGGCGCTGTACTGCAGCACCAGCTGTGCCATCAGAGACTCTGGGTTCGCACCCAGGCTCTGTCGTAACCGGCCGCGACCGGGAGGTCTGTGGGGCGACGCACAATTGGCCTAGCGTCGTCCGGGTTAGGGAGGGGTTGGCCGGTAGGGATATCCTTGTCTCATCGCGCACCAGCGACTCCTGTGGCAGGCCGGGAGCAGTGCGCGCTAACCAAGGTTGCCAGGGGCACGGTGTTTCCTCCGACACATTGGTGCGGCTGGCTTCCGGGTTGGATGTGCGCTGTGTTAAGAAGCAGTGCAGCTTGGTTGGGTTGTGTTTCAGAGGACGCATGACTTTCCACCTTTGTCTCTCCCGAGCCCGTACGGGAGTTGTAGCGATGAGACAAGATAGTAGCTACTAAACAATTGGATACCACAAAATTGGGGAGAAGACGGGGTAAAAATTCAAATAAATGAATAAAGTCCTAGGCCTAGTTCCTAATCTGAGATGCATTTTGATGAAAATAAAAGAAAAAGACTTTCAAATGCCTCTCTTGTGAAGATGTGATGTGCGACATACATCTAGATTCCTCAATCAGGTCATAAATGATGAGCACAACATGATATTTTTTATGGATGCTTTTAACTTAATTGGAGTTTATTACATTCGATTCCCCTATACACTGTATAACGAATATGTGACTTACGTGATGGCGAATATGCAGATCATATTGTGATCAATAATTTGATCACAATATGTTGTCATGTATTTGAAAAAAATCTAAGAGGATGTTAATTGTAGAGCTGCCAGTGTTTTTACTCTGGAAGAACGAATTGTGACACAGCAAACTAGCGATGAACATGCTTGATACCACTGTGAAGTCCCAGAGACATCAGAGGGCAAAATAGAGCACTTGCGAGCAGAACTTCAAGCATTCGAAAAAGAGCATGATTTGACTAGGTCATTTCTACATGACGCGAAGCAAGACTTATTAACACAGAAAGCAAATAATCTCCAAAGTGACCGAGCTACCAAAAGAGCCCCTACTGCAGCTATTGAGACATGTACAGAGTCCAAACATCCCACAAAGAGTAGTTGTAATTTCTGTAAAAGGGAAGTTCTGGGTTTTGCTCTTACAAAGAATGGAGCATTCGTTTGTAACTTGTTTGCAGGGAAGATGTTACCTAAGAACATTTGCATGTCTAAAGAAGACAATGCTACCCGCCAAACTGACATTTTTGAAGTGATGCTGCAAGGATCATGAACTGCTGCTCTGAAGATTGTCTACAGTGACTACAGTGCTGGCCGTCCGGTTTTGAACACTTCTGTCTGACGCAGAATCAGATGTGTTCAAGGGAGGATTATGTAGGGCGGCCTAGCCCCCGAAGTGACTCTTATCTACTGTATGCAAGGATTGCTTTGTGTTGTTTTAGGAATGCCTGGTGATCTCACCAACCCTCTCCTGTCACACTTCTGGGTAGCAGGGGTGCTGTTGTCTTTACAGGTCTGTAGGTCTGATATCGAATTTGAGGTTAACTCAACGGGTAATGCAATTGGGTCAACAACTCCGATTATTGAATTTGAACACGGTCAGACGTTATGAAGTGTCTCACATTCATTGTCTCTACATTCTTTTAGTTCCTGACATGCGCCGGTGAGATACCTACATTCTCTCTCTCCCTCTCCCATGAGCTTGAGGTTTCTTTGTCTCGCTCTCTCTCTCTCCCCCTCTCTGATCAGGCTTAGAATAATGCCTTGTAAATGCTTGTTAATGCTTTACAATTGAAGCTTTATGCCTTGTAGGTGAATCCATTTCATTTGACAAAGTAATTAAATACTCTTGAATTTAGAATTCCATTCTCAGACATTTTGTGATTGCCTATTGCTGTAACTCAACTGTAATTTCTTGCATATTGCTAAATAATCTGTATTGAGAGTCGGATAAACATTTGAATAGGCTAATTGATGAGTCTTATTGCGGCTCACATGTGAGGTATACTGTATACAAATATATGAAATATTACCACGCGACAAAGGCATACACTGTATCGACGTTCTCAAGACCTTATCAAACGTTCGATATCGAAGTATTTTTCTAGTGATCAGGACGCTGTATGCGCTGCAGGTGTGTAACAGACAATTTGATAGAAAACGTGATTTTAATAGTTAAGCTTGACTATTTATTTTCATCACGTATAATTCCTTTAATGAAGATATTAATGTCAACCAATGTCATCAGTCAACATTAAAAAGGGACCTTCAGTTTTGTATTTCCCTCACGTCCTTGCATTTTTTGCCAGCAAATTCAGAGCGAAGCAGGGAGGACCTGATATTATGGCCAGTGATGGTTGTGTCCTCCAGGGTTTCTCTGGTGAGCTGGAAACATTTGCAGAAAAGACGACGCTCAATTCTCTCAAGCAGCTCCAACAACAACAAAAAAGGCAATAAAAAACATTCATCATAAATAGTAGAGGAATGGGGCAATTCATTTTGGAACTATGAAAAATAAATATCATCAATATTTGACATTGTTTTATGGAGAAGGCACTTGATTTCATCCGGGACTCTCGAAATGACCACTAGCTATCAATTACCATTGACAAGATTTGTGTCCATTTCAACGTTTTTTTCAAACTTTGTTTTGCTCTGGCTGCTCTGATGTCGCCTCCTTTTTGATCTGAGCTCATTCCTAATTCAGTGCTAGACCTTCACCATGCCTGTGTTGTACCATCACTCTGATGTTGAGCTAACATTAACACAATGCTAACAAGCTGTTATAACACTGTAAGCATGGTGTTGTTATCTATCCAGCCCCCCTTTCCCCCGGGCCTTTGAGGAGAGGAGAGCTGAGGTGAGGGTGGTGGGGGGTGGCTGCGGTCCCTTGGAGGCTAGTGCAGGGTGATTTGTGGCGCGAGAAGACTAATGAAGTGGTAGCTGTGCCACCCTGCTTCTTTTGCAAGATCAATTCGGCCGCGTACGGAGGCATGTTTTATGAATGATGGACACCTCCTCAGGCCATCCATATACCTGAGCTCCTGCGTCACCGCGGGCTCCCGCGGGCTGGGAGGCAGGGATCCTGCAATCCTTCTTGTTTGCAACACTATACATTACGGCTCACTCCGACAACGCTGCGACATCGCCACGAACTGCTGAGAGAGTCAGAAAAGAGTTAACGACTTTGTGATCTCCTCCTCTAAACATTCAAAATGATCCAACCATTATTATTGAATGCATGACTGACACATCACTGTGAGGCTGACTGGGTTTTGCAGTGATGACACTGTAATATCAAAGAGAGAAGACAGGGTGTTGTCGGAGGAAGCTTTTAACATTTAATGACTTCAAAGATATATATTTAGTCAGTGGTAAATGAAAATGGGTTAAAAGTGAGCAAGAGTCCTGTCTCACTGCCCTTTTGTCCCCTACAGACTGAATGTTTTGATTGGGTAATGAGAATGGTTTACCATATTCAAATGGACATTTTGGGGTAAATTAATTCAAAAGTGAATGAGTATTTGTACTGGTGATTAAGCGCTATCCTCACTGAACTTAAATATAAAAATAGGCACAAAGTTAGCCAACATATTTATACACATCTATATATATATACATTCATATGCAAGTATAATTCTACCTTTTTTGGGAGGAGAATGTAAAGTAGTGTTGTTAATGTGAGACGGTATGCCCCCTGGTTCACTTAGAAGTGCTCTTAAGCAGAGCACATGTCAATAAGAAAAATCTGATGTCAGTATTTTTTGTATTCCGAGGTCACAGTGCAGTGCTCATCTGAAGGTTCGATGGCATTTTGAAATGAGAACGATGTCCTGAGCGCTGCCTCCTGCGGATGAGCGCTGCCTCCTGTGGCGAGGTTGAAAGACAAAAGTAGAGCACACTGAATACTTGCCAGAGTTTTCTGGAAGTTATGAAATTCAAAGGCCTCCCTTTATTTTCTATTTCATTCGAATAAAAAGGAGAGACAGAGAACTTGAGTCTCATACTTTTAATCGGAACTTTGAGATTGATAGGCTCAGGCTGTCAGTAAATCACGCGCATGCTGACAGTAGCCTTCTTTTATGATAATCTGGGCGTCAGATGCGAGTGGGATGGGTGGAAAGGGGAAGGAACCACCTTCCAATCGAGTGCTGGCAGTGGAGCTGTGTAGCCCGGTTCAGAGGACGTGTCGAAAAGGGTGTTTAGTGTTTCCTCTCATTCTACTACCGAATGAGTACCTGCAAGGGAATTGAGTTATGCTGATGATAGTTTATAATATTCTGGGTTGGGAAAGTAGATTACTTTATCAATAACTACAATCAAAAGGGAAGGTGAACCACCAATAACTGATGCCTTGCCAGCATCCCACCTTGTTGAGAATTAGACATTTTATGTTGCAGTATCTTTGATTCAATAAGGAGCACACTGAAGGCACACTGTGCCTCCACTGAATAGATACAATCACTCGTTTTTACACTATGTACAGGAGCAGTCAAAGTTTGGACACACCTACTCATTCAAGGGTTTTTCTTTCTTTTTACTATGTTTTACAATGCAGAATAATAGTAAAGAAAGCTCTGAAATAACACATATGGAATCATGTAGTAACCAAAAAAGTGTTAACTAAATCAAAAAATATTTCATATTTGAGATTCTTCAAAGTAGCCACCCTTTGCCTTGATGACAGCTTTGCACACTCTTGGCATTCTCTCAACCAGCTTCACCTGGCATGCTGTTACTGTATATCTATTAATAGATTCATAAAAATGTATGATGGATTTGTGAGTCAGAGGATTCCATGTAAGCCACTCGCAAACTCCTAATGAATTCTCTATAAAAACTGCCGCTCACACACGTCTTACTGTTGCAACCATCTGACAGAGACACACAAATATTCACATAACAGTATCTGGAACCCAAACTCTCACCAGACACGTACACATACACACATACAGGTGAAGTCAGAAGTTTACATACACTTAGGTTGGAGTCATTAAACTCGTTTTTTCAACCACTCCACAAATGTATGGTTAACAAGCTATAGTTTTGGCAAGTCATTTTTCAAAAAATTCTTGACAGAAAGATTATTTTACTTATAATTCACTGTATCACAATTCTAGTGGGTCAGAAGTTTACATACACTAAGTTGACTGTGCCTATAAACAGCTTGGAAAATTCCCGAAAATTTTGTCATGGCTTTAGAAGGTTCTGATAGGCTAATTTACATCATTTGAGTCAATTGGAGATGTACCTGTGGATGTATTTCAAGGCCTACCTTCAAACTCAGTGCCTCTTTGGGAAAATCAAAAGAAATCAGCAAAGACCTCAGAAAAAAAAGGTAAACCTCCAGAAGTCTGGTTCATCCTTGGGAGCAATTTCCAAACGCCTGAAGGTACCACGTTCATCTGGACAAACAATAGTACACAAGTATAAACACCATGGGACCATGCAACCATCATACCGCTCAGGAAGGAGACGCATTCTGTCTCCTAGAGATGAACGTACTTTGGTGCGAAAAGTGCAAATCAATCCTAGAACAACAGCAAAGGACATTGTGAAGATGCTGGAGGAAACAGGTACAAAAGTATCTGTATATCCACAGTAAAACGAGTCCTATATCGATATAACCTGAAAGGCCGCACAACAAGGAAGAAGCCACAGCTCCAAAACCACCATAAAAAAGCCAGTCTACGGTTTGCAACTGCACATGGGGACAAAGATCGTACTTTTTGGAGAAATGTCCTCTGGTCTGATGAAACAAAAATAGAACTGTTTGGCCATAATGACCATCGTTATGTTTGGAGGAAAAAGGGGGAGGCTTGCAAGCCGAAGAACACCATCCCAACCGTGAAGCATGGGGGTGGCAGCATCATGTTGTGGGGGTGCTTTGCTGCAGGAGGGACTGGTTCACTTCCCAAAATAGATGTTATCATGAGTCTGGAAAATTATGTGGATATATTGAAGCAAAATCTCAACACATCAGTCAGGAAGTTAAAGCTTGGTTGCAAATGGGTCTTCCAAATGGACAATGACCCCAAGCATACTTCCAAATTTGTGGCAAAATGGCTTAAGGATAACAAAGTCAAGGTATTGGAGTGGCCATCACAAAGCCCTGACCTCAATCCTATAGAGAATGTGTGTGCAGAACTGAAAAGCGTATGTGAGCTAGGAGGCCAACAAACCTGACTCCGTTACACCAGCTCTGTCAGGAGGAATGAGCCAATATTCACCCAACTTAATATGGGAAGCTTGTGGAGGCTACCTGAAACGTTTGACCCAAGGTAAACAATTTAAAGGCAATGCTACCAAATACTAATTGAGTGTATGTAAACTTCTGACCCACTGGGAATGTGATGAAAGAAATACAAGCTGAAATAAATCATTCTCTCTACTATTATTCTGACATTTCACATTCTTAAAATAAAGTGGTGATCCTAACTGACCTAAGACAGGGAATTTTTACTGGGATTAAATGTCAGGAGTTGTGAAAAACTGAGTTTCAATGTATTTGGCTAATGTGTATATAAACTTCCAACTTCAACAGTATATGTTGGACACATATTCTGCATTAGTTTTTATTTTTTATTTTTTTATTTCACCTTTATTTAACCAGGTAGGCTAGTTGAGAACAAGTTCTCATTTGCAACTGCGACCTGGCCAAGATAAAGCATAGCAGTGTGAACAGACAACACAGAGTTACACATGGAGTAAACAATGAACAAGTCAATAACACAGTAGAAAAAAAGGGGGGAGTCTATATACATTGTGTGCAAAAGGCATGAGGAGTTAGGCGAATAATTACAATTTTGCAGATTAACACTGGAGTGATAAATGATCAGATGGTCATGTACAGGTAGAGATATTGGTGTGCAAAAGAGCAGAAAAGTAAATAAATAAAAACAGTATGGGGATGAGGTAGGTAAAAATGGGTGGGCTATTTACCGATAGACTATGTACAGCTGCAGCGATCGGTTAGCTGCTCTGATAGCAGATGTTTGAAGTTGGTGAGGGAGATAAAAGTCTCCAACTTCAGCGATTTTTGCATATTCTGCATGCACACAGATACACGCTGACGTGTCTATGAATGCATGCGCACACGCGCACACACTCGCACACAGACAGACAGATACACAGAAACACACACACACACAGCTGAGAGTAGTCTTGAGGGTGAGATTGGCCATGAGATAACTCAGCAGTAGTGAAGCCCTCTCTTGTTCCCGCGAGTGTTCTCCATTTATTTTCCTTTATATATTATTCAAGTTGAAATAATTAATTCAGGATATCAAATCAAGATGTTGGAAATCAATCCAAACCCTCTTTCAATCTGGCTTTCATTACAGCAGTATGACTGGGGCTGGTTAAGCTCTCCTGTATTTCCCATACTCATACTGAAGCACTTACGTGGCATTCAGTTGGCTGCTGAGGCAACTCTTTAGTTCCTATAGGCATGTTGAAGCACTTACTCTGCATCCGATTGGGCGGTTGCATTTTTTTGGTTTAACACTGAGAATCACATGGCCAAAATCTGATTGGATGGTTAAACCATTCCTCTGTTCATTGTTGGTTATTGTTGGGCGAGCTGAGCTGTATTGAACGCCTCGCCTCATTGGTCCTTAAGGTCTCACTCGTTGTTAAACGTTTTCCCCCTGTAGGTAGCTGAACAAGGTCGTTTTTCCTGAGTTTAAATAACAGTTGGAGTGACATGAAGGTGACTCGTCTAAAAAGTTGTTGATTAAAGTCGTGTCGGGGAGATGTGGCGTTGACGTTGTTTACTGTTCCAACAGGATTCCAACAGACATAGGCTAATTTACTTCAGTTTCTCCAGCGCAGGATAAAAACAGGACGTCTCATGCCGGACTGTCTAGTGTCTGTCTTCTTAGGGATCTTTTCACGCAATGGTGTAACATGATCCGTCAGCGACAATTGTACAATTCAGAACAACACACAAACGTTGTTGCTTCGTTCACAAGTAGTGCTGTGAAATGTATTGTATATAATGGAACTCTAACTACGGAAATGAATAACATTTTCCATCAAAAACCTCAGCCTTTCTCCAAGTAAAGAGAAGACCTGGTTTAGCAAAGGTTAACTGCGAAACAGACAATGTTAGGGGGGGCGATGCTCTCCAGGCCTGTACATCACTGCATCCTTCATGTGCTTTACTGTCTGCAGAAGACACAATGGCTACTGCTTTTATGGGAGATCCTCCTCCAAACCCTGTATGTCTGCAATAATCAATATTCCTGTGAAATGACACCAAGTTGAACTTTCCTATTTTATTTTGATGGTTAGCTAATCTTGGAGCACGACAACCCCTTTCACAGACAGACATGTTATAATTCTGTGGTAAAAATGTCAATCAAGGCAGGGTGGGGTGGGGGGGGGGTACTTGACTAGGCGGAGAGGGAAATTTATTGACGGAAAATGTATCTATATTCTCTTAGAGACACTTTTAACCTGAAATCTCCATTGTGGTGATAATTCCAGGTTGTTAAAGTGACATGGAGCCGGGGCGGTCGCCTGGGTAAAGAATGTAGGGGCCAGACCAGACAATTACAGAGCTGTATTTCACGCTACTCTCATAGGGGGATGAGCAGAGACGGGGATAGTTCAGGACACACGCACACAAATACACACACACACACACGTACACGGACATAACGTACACATACACACACACACACGTACACACAACATAAACACAGAGAGGACGAGAGGTCAGGACATACATGCAGGGCAAATACATACGTGTACACAGCTGCCTACACAGCTGCCTAGCAACACAAGCGGTTGGCCTCTTACATTCTGCAACATATCTTTACAAAGCATAGGGTCATTTTCTTATTTTCAGAATTTCAATAGCCATTTTAATGCAATCTATCCAACACTTGTTCCTGGTTGAATAAAGCAGTAGGTTGAATAAAGCAGTAGACCCACATACAGTATATTCCGAAAGTCTTTCTATCGAACTCCCTAATGCTCTTGCCTCATAGTAATGTGAAATAATTGAACAACTGACAAAAAGAACTTCACATTTCATATCACATTTGAAGAAATCTATGACTATACCCAATGCTCTGTTAAAATGGTGGCTCACTTTAAACAATTCTGTTATTTTGCTGTCAAGTCTTCCGGGCGGCTTAGGTTGGGCGCATTAAAAAACAACAGTCAATATGTGTCAGAGAAATGAAAGTGAATAATTGCTGTAATTAATGACCTGTGGGTATTTAACATTGACGTTGTACTCCTGAGTCTCATACTGAGCATGTCTATCGAGTATTGGAGTGTGTTTCCTATCCTTAAAAATGACGGGGGAATAGATTGCACTGGTTGGCCACGCTTACAGGATGCTGTCAGGGATGTTTGAAGAGTACAGTATATGAAATAAAAAGCCTGTCCAGTTCGGTGCTGCACTTCTCTCCTCAAACGCACATCAACGCAGAGCACCTCACCTCACCTTGCTTTCCAGTCACGTCAGGGCCGGACAGCAGCGAAAGGCTGCTCTGTGACATTGAGAGACCTGTCGAAAGTGTCTGGACTTATTTCATGTAAGATAGCCTGGCCATTAGCACACTGTGACCTTTAGTACAATTTCTCTCCGTCGGATTCACACGCTCCCTTGTGTGTGTCTTTTTGTCTGAGGATGTGTGTGTGCGTATGCGTGTGCGTGAGTGTTTGGGTGTGGACTTTGAAGAGGAACATTTCTCCCCCAGTCCTTTGCTGGAA
This sequence comes from Oncorhynchus kisutch, assembly GCF_002021735.2. Lineage (NCBI taxonomy): Eukaryota > Metazoa > Chordata > Actinopteri > Salmoniformes > Salmonidae > Oncorhynchus > Oncorhynchus kisutch. The sequence continues at coordinate 60,265,018 of NC_034181.2, read as the reverse complement.
GGACTGAGAGTAGAAGAGCGGTGGAATAGAAAGTATGAATATCACCACATCACATTGTTGCACACACGCATGCTTATACACACTCGTACGTAGAGCTGGAGCCAGACACTAGTGGGTTTAAAAACAATTTTTATTCTTTATTTGCAGTAATTGAAAATTAATTCACCCAGACGTCAGAAGGAATCGATAAAGAATTCATGAAAGGAAAGAGGGAGTCATTAAAAGCAATAAGGTTAGGATGAAGATGGCATCACTGGGCAGACAGACACTGGAGACACACTCCCAGTCACAGAAGATGGTGTCACTCCAAATGGGCCATAACGGTACAAATTACTGCAGCATAACGGTATCAAATGCAAACTCCTTAGAGACACAGACTGATGGAGAAATATATGTGTTTTGGTGATCATAAGAAACCAAAGGACATAATTGAGTTTTCAGTTTTAACAAATTCTTTTACGTATTTATCTTTCAAATATCCACTATTTGTGTAATGTGATGGTTTTTCATTAAACCCACATTCACTGTTTGATGGAGCTAAAACTGTAGGCCATTTAGAAATTGCTAGATTGTTATTCTATACCATTACGATCGCATTGCTTCAAACACTCAATATTTCAAAAAATGTATTATCTTCTATGTTCAGACTACGTACGAGTGTCTTAATAGGTTGAGAGCAGTTGAGAGCACACCTTAAAACGGCCTCTCAGACATACCAGCCACCCCCCTGCCATAAAGCTGCCTTAGGAAACAATGCAGCCTCTGTCATCCCGCCTGGGTTAATGGAAAATGGGATATAGTGTCCATAATATTGTGGGATTAAATGATTATTGATTAGATAAAGGTTGAGATAATCATTAGCTTTCATCCATTTTACTGACTCCCTGTGACCTTTCTGCCTCTTGCTTAGATCACATTGGATTTTTCCATATGATGATTTCGTCATCTCTCACACAAGCGCGGAGAGGGAGTGAGTGCAGAGATGAGAGCCGAGGGTGTTTTCTCCCCATCGCCGGCCGCTGTAAACGATCACAATCACACACACAGCAACACAACATGTGAACGTGGTTGTAATTGTAACAAAATAGTCGAAAGAGCAGAGGCACATTGTTAGGGTATATCTTTTTTTTCAAAGATAGTCCGTGAATTTCGATGGTGTTGTTTCAATAGTATTGTATTCGTGTAGCAGGTGACAGTGTCTATACACTAGATAGATCAGATCCACAGCAGTGTAATAGTTCTGCCTGGAAACAGTGACATGGAAATGCTCTCCTTCTAAAAGCTCTATTTATTGAATTGAGCTGGATATTCCTGGAAATCAAACTTTAACGAGTTCCAGATCCCACCACACATCTGGGCACAATCAAGACAGAAATCGACTGCTTTGCCTTTGTTCTATTCATTCACAAACCCATGCTGGAATATAAACTGTTTATTTAAAGTAAAACTGTGCTAACTACTGGGCGAAAAAATACATCACGGTTTTCACGAGTAAATTACACACCCAAAGACGTCTCTGATGGTGCCAGAGAGCATGAGGTGGACCAAGTCCCCCTCCCCCCATTTTAACAATCAATTAAGCCGTGGAAACACTCAGAGCACAATGTGAAGGTTTTTAGTGAGACGTGTCAAAGCGAACATGCTTTAGGTGAGATGTTGCTGTGCCTTGATCTCTAATGTCACTGGCCTGATTTCCTGTTCTCTGACTGATTTAGTCTTTCATTCTCACTCCAGGGGAGTTCCTACCCATGATTCCTTCTGCCTAAACATTATCACTCACCATCACTGCCTGCGCATGCTGGGAGGAAAGAAAACAACATCAAGCCTGTACTAGGTCTCTACTGATGTCATGTGTGTGTGTGTGTGTGCGTGTGTGTGTGCGCGTGTGTGTGTGCGTGTGCGTGTGTTTTGCGGAACTGATGGGTATCTCTGCGTGCTCGGATGGGCGTGGGAGACAATGAAAGCTTTATGATTAATATAAATGTGTTTGGCACCTTGTTTATTGCCTTTTATTGTAGATACCTCATGATGAGAGAATGAACCAAGGCAAGCTAGAACACATATGGTTGACTGTAGAAAATCACTGTATACTATAACCCACAATCATTCAGGAACTGCGATCACAACACTAGACAGGATATGACAAATGCTCATTTATTGTCATTTTTAGATTCAACATGAAAACATGCATTACAGTTATACACTACTTCACATTTCAATTGCATATTTAATATTCATAATGTAACACACTGTTGAGTATTAACCTCTGGAAGGCTATTCAAACCCTGGCTTGACAGACAAGTCTCTGCTCCGGCCTAGTAAAAACATAACCCCCACAAACATTTCTTTATGATGATGAAAACCATATGGACGTCAGTTACACAGCTTAAATAAGCATTTGCACAACTAGCAGGCAGGTTCTGCACACACGGTTGACTAGAAAAATAATTAGTGTGGTCACTGAGGTTCCGAATCATGGCAAAGCATGCAGACGACCCCCCCCCCCCCACTGCTCCTGTTTTAGCCCCCTTCAACCCCCTACATGTACGGATACACTGGAGTGACACATGGCACATCGGATGGTTAAATGAGTCCGTTTAAAAATCAAGAACAAAAATTTAATTTAGGAAAAAAATGTGTTTATTATTCTCTCTAAAATCACTGATGTCCTGCAAATTAGAATCCATTGTACTTTTTTTTTGACTAGCTGAATGTGATGATTATTTCACTTGATCAGAGACAACTTACTCTTACAAGATCGTGAGCATGTTTCCTGCGAAAGACTAATTCATGTCAACCTGATTAAAACTCCTCCATTTCTTGCCAATAAATCCCGTTTGACCACAGGAACATTTACTTTTATTTCCCGCTTTTTCCTGTCCTCTTTTTTATGACTTTTTTCCTGGCTTTTATTTCCATATTTAATTCAGTTGTCTTCATGCATGTGTAGTGCGAAGTGTCATTTAGATCTGAGGCCTGGTTTAAAGTGGCGCGCGGGAGACTTTTAAGAGAGAAAAAGAGAGGGGCTGCTTCCAGAGCAGTTTAATACTGATGGGATCTGAAAAGGTGGAGACGACAGAGACTGATAACTAATGTACTTCCTGTGTACTTCCTCCCTCACTGTCAGCGCCCCTCCCTCTGCCCCCCACCCAAAATAGCTAACTGATGTGTGATGTGTGAGTTGCGGAGGGAAGGATGACATTGTTAGAAGATGAGAGGTGAGTGAGACTTCCACTTAGCACAGAGTGATGCGTTCACTCAGTTAGAGGGAGACAGAGAGCTGAGGAGACGTAGAATGGGCTGGCTGTGTGTGTGTGTGTGTGTGTGTGTGTGTGTGTGTGTGTGTGTGTGTGTGTGTGTGTGTGTGTGTGTGCGTGCGTGCGTGCGTGCGTGCGTGTGCGCGTGTGTGTGCCTGCATCTGCATGCGTGCATGTGCCTGAATGTGTGTGTGTGTGGGGACATACCCTGGCTCTTTGATGCTGTGCCCGGTCATTAACCGTCTGTGTCTGCTACCGGCACACAGCGAGAGGCAGTGACCTCCTGTGACCCTCGGCCCTGCAGAAAGGGAGAGAGAAAGAAATCTGAGCATTGTGATGATGCTTGAGCTAATACCCTGAGTTGACCAGGCACCGTTGTCCTCGTTCCTCCATCTGGGCCTTGTGTTAGCTTACATCAGAGCTGTGAATACATCCACAGAAACATGGTTTAACTCCTTTTTCTATAACAATTGAAACGGCAACATATTCCACAATGATATACATTGTGGACTAATGCCATGAAATGTTAGTTCGACATTTTCTTTTGGTTCAAACAGACAGGAAAGTTTTCCAACAAAAAAAATGTAGAGAAATGTTTTGGGACTGAGCAGAGCGTTTTCACCAGCATATGACCACGGCTGTTTGGATCTCATCTACTTTCAAATGGTGACAAAAAGGTCATAATGGTGAGATAATGATATGATTATAGTGTCCACTTAATGTTGGTAACCATGGCACCAGCTAAGAGAGGTTTGTGATCCAATGGAGCGGGAGCTAAGATTGGCACCATGAAAGAAGTTCCGTGTTTTTACACAGCGCCGGAACGCCCTCAACTCAACTCAGCATAGTAATTACACATTAGGCTACTAGAACCCATCCAGAGGGTGGTTAAAAGTGCACTGTTTAATGGATATAGAATATGGATGAGGGAGATCATAGTTTCAGATGAGTAGGAGACACTGAGCTCTACGTAATGAGAACTGAACATTGGAGGGGTATTATGGGCCATCATATGGATGCGACAGAATGTCACGCTGATGGACAAAACACGTCACATCCTAAATAAGAAGAAAAACTCTTGATAAAAAAAAAAAACACTGTCGGAGTGGGACACATTTTAAATGACAATTAAAATCATGTTATATGGAGGGCAGAATAAGACACACTTGGAAAGTGGAAATGCAGAAATCACCTGATAAATCCGGCCCCACTAAGCTCTAAAATTACAACCCTTTTCCCCCCTCCTTTCCTTCTATTTGGTTCTGAGTAACGACTTCATCAGAATACAATACGCAAAGCAACTTCACTGCTAAGTGCTTTTTTCTCCCCTGAAAACACTGGCCCCGACCCAAGCGGAGGCGAGCGGGTTTTATGTATCACATTCATTTGAACAGATCACACGGCTTCACTGACGTTTTACAAGACGCATGGCTGGAAAAGGCTCTCCAAAACAATAGGACACGGCTCTGCTGTGACACTTCAGACGGCCTGAGGTTCTGCTAGAAGTCAGGGGGCCCTCCCCCTCCAATCAACACGCTCTCTGACACACGCGCACACTGCAGCAAACACAGCCACCTGAGGTTGAGTGTGTGCGTTGGATGCAGATGGGGTAAAGAAAGGAGAAAGTTGAGAGGGAGGTTGCACAGGCTTCATACTACATAATACACAAGAGGGGGTCCCAGTGTATTACAGAAAAGGGCAGCAGTTCACCCCACCTAGCTCTGCTGAGACGGTGAAAGGGAAGACAGGGTGAGAGAAAGGGAGGATGAGCGGAAGAGAGGGTGAGAGAAAGAGAGGATGGGGGAACAGAGGGTGAGCGAAGGGGAGGGTGAGGGAATGGAGGGTGACGGAATGAGAGGGTGACAGAAGGGGAGGATGAGGAAAGAGAGGGTGAGAGAAAGGGAGGATGAGGGAAGAGAGGGCGAGAGAAAGGGAGGGCACCTCAGATTTATGTGGGGAGTAATGATGTGGATTTCTATCCACGCTCTCTTGAGCACCAGCAGCATCCCCCCATACTCTCTCTCTCTCTCTCTCTCTCTCTCTCTCTCTCACACACACACACACACACACACACACACAAATACTCACTTGCACACACAAACACACGCACACACTCACAGACTCTCTTACATACACATACATACACACACACACACCCCTTCTCTGCGTGGGGTCTTTGTTCTGGACCCTGGCCTGCTCAGTAATCCCCGGCATGCACATTTGACCTACGACCCCTGTGCTTCCCCTTCGGGGTCATCAGAACTGCGCTCACATGCACCTGTCCACTGGCAGAATAATGATGATGATCCCACCATTGCAAGTGTGGATTTAGCTGTGAGTCGCTGGCTTGGGTCAGGGCATCTGTGGTCATCCGTAGACAGCTAAAGGAATAGCACTTCCCAAATCCCCATAGCCACAAAAGAGGAGTTGTAGTGGGTCAGCTCTGAGACTGAAGCTCAGCACTTGATCCTCTCACTGGGAGATTGTATTTCAACAGGAAACCCTTCAGAAAACATCTAAACCTACAGATGCTGAGCGTCTGAGCCTTTCTGTAGGTGCTGCTGCCGGTCAGTGACAACGCAACCCCCGAAACGTCAATCCCATTTTCACGATAATCACAATGAAAACTGAAATGGAACAACATTGCTTGAGGTGTGAGAAAAACATTGAGAAAAGAACAAAAACCAAACATATCCTGGGCTAAGATGGGAATCATTTAAACATTTGACCTCCGTCATGATGCTTTCTTATGCTCTTACTGCTTTTGGTAAAATGGGCTGAAACAGATTCCTTTGGATGTGTAGGCCTGTGTCTAGCAACAGTAATTCAGAGAGGCAGAAAGTATAAAGAGCCCAGTACACAGTGTCAGCTTGGATAGTGTCCCTCCTGTGCCGAGGGGCGGCTAATCAGTGGCTTGTAAAGGAGACCGCGGAAGCCTAGGGGCACACGTTTACCCCCACACACGCACATACACACACACACACACACACACAACTGCGACAGTTTGTTTAAGTCTGCATGGGGTCACCATGATGCTATGTGATGGGAGGTTGATCCACAGGCAGATTCCTCCACGCAACGTTAACATTAACGTGTCCTACACGGACCGGGTCTTCAGTCAGATGGGTCTGCCTCCAGTCTTCAGGGGTTAGGAAGGATAGGATAGGAGGGGCTGAGGTTTTCCTGCTCCCCTCCCTCCCTTCCTCCTCCCTCTACTACCCACTCTGGCTAAATGGGGGTTGGGTATATGTATGAAATCAAATGGCCCTGGTCATATCGTTCCCCTCATAACGTTGGAGGATCTCGAGGATGTCACAGTGGGAGGTGGGTTGTTCTCCCCCTCCTCCTCTCGGCCATTAAGTTCATCTACCTCACTGTCTATTTAGCGAGAAAGATCCTACTCAGGAGTGGTGGGGGAATAAAGGCGCAGAGAATGTCAGCGCAAGATAAACACCGGTGCGGTGAAGTGGCTCTCGCACGGCTGATGTGACGAGAGCGAAACTCGTGATTTGTATCCGCAGCCTTTAGTCTGAGAAAGCGTCTCACAATTGGACTGGCTCATCCCACAGGCAGGCGGCTTGTTCTGAGGCCAACATGAAAGGGATGTGTGTTGCTGCTTCATGTATGCTCTCTCTCTCTCTCTCTCTCTCTCTCTCTCTCTCTCTCTCTCTCTGTCTCTAACCACTCTTAATTTTTCCCTGCTCTCTTTTTCTCTTTATGGCCCTCCTTTCTTCTCTCACATCTCCCTCATTCTTTCCTCACCTGATTTACCTTTAATGATGTGTCTTTCCCTACCTCAGGGCCAGTAATTTCCTAAATCTGAGCTCTTTCTATCTCTCTCTCTCTCTGTTCTCTCTTTCTCCCGCCCTCTGTTCTCTGTTTTCTCTCTCTCCCCCGCCCTCTCTCTGTTCTCTGTTCTCTCTGTGTTCTCTGTTCTCTCTCTCTCCCACCCTCTCTCTGTTCTCTGCTCTCTCTCTGTTCTCTCTCTCTCCCTCCCAACCTCTCTCTGTTCTCTCTCCCTCCCACCCTCTCCCTGTTCTCTCTGTTCTCTCTGTTCCCTCTGTTCTCTCTGTTCTCTCTGTTCTCTCTCTCTCTCTCTGTTCTCTCACCCTCCCTCTCTCTGTTCTCTGTTCTTTCTCTCTCTTTGTGTCTCCAGCTCCTTACTTGAGACATCTCAGTGTAGTCTGAGGCGGGGTTAAGGTCTCGATGACTTGAGTTTGTGTGTGAAATGAGGAGGGCGGGGCGATTGAGGGAGGCTGTATCAGCGAGACATCAGTCGTAATTAATAAAGCTGGGCCGCACTAATTAAAAAGCATGATTAATGCAACAGGGAGGATATATGGCACGGCATGGCACATCATCGTCTTCTGAGTCACATTTCCACAGGCTCTGAGGGGGAAACACATGGAAGTGGATCTGAGATGGAGGGAAAAGTGACTGCTATGAATAAATCACGAATGAAACCACCACACACACAAACACAATAGCCTGATCTGATTAAGCTATCTTCACCATTTGAACAATGGCTTGCATAAAAATGTCACTGCCTTGCTAGCTAGCACATAACGTTCTGAGAACCATATGTTCCTTAGAGATTTGTGAGAGCGTAGTTGTCCTGTGGTTATTTTGTATACAACCTTTCCACAACTTTCTGGGAATGGTTCAGGATACTTGCTTGGTTTTGGAACATTTAGGGAACTTGAAAAAAAACAACGTTATTTTCTTGGCATTTCATTACTTTAACGGAACGTTTCCTAAAAGTAAAAAAAAAAAAAAAATGGTTACATTTAATGTAAATGTTGTTAATGTTCTTGGAACGTTCTCCGACTTGTTTGACTTTGGGAACGTTCTCAAATAGTTCAGAGAGCATTAAGAAACCAAGTTCATCTGTGGGAATTTCAGAACTTCAGCATATCGTTTCATACAGGTTTCCTCAGTGCTTCATTTGTAAATCGGGAGGTCCAGGAACAAAACGTGGGCATGAGAGTTCTGAGGGACCGGAACGGATGAGGAAAAAAACATCACCTTTATAATAAAGCATTGCATGCAAATCATCACATTTGCGTAATGGCATCGAGCAGTAGAGTAGAGGCACTTTTACATTTCAGTAGTCCGGGAAAATGCGAATCTACATAATTTACATGACTGGAGACATTGCCAGAATCTTTTTGTTGTTGTTGAATTTTACCCCGTTTTCTCCCCAATTTCGTGGTATCCAATTGTTTTTAGTAGCTACTAACTTGGCTCATCGCTACAACTCCCGTAAGGGCTCCGGAGAGACGAATGTTGAAAGTCATGCGTCCTCCGATACACAACCCAACCAAGCCGCACTACTTCTTAACACAGCGTGCATCCAACCCGGAAGCCAGCCGCACCAATGTGTCGGAGGAAACACTGTACACCTGGCAACCTTGGTTAGCGCACATTGCCACAGGAGTCGCTGGTGCGCGATGAGACAAGGATATCCCTACTGGCCAAACCCTCCCTAACCGAGACGCTAGGCCAATTGTGCGTCGCCCCACGGACCTCCCGGCCGCGGCCGGTTACGACAGAGCCTGGGCGTGAACCCAGAGTCTCTGGTGGCACAGCTAGCGCTGCAGTACAGCGCCCTTAACCACTGTGCCACCCGGGAATAATATTTTTTCTTTTTTTTTACCGCACAGGCTACTTTTACACCGACAAACTGAGAATCTGAGATCAATAAAAACAAACTTGTCTTGAATCCATCAATAGCCTAGGCCGAGGTGTGTGGAGACACATATTGTAGGCTAAAATACGAGGTGGGAAATGAAAGTCCTAAAAATGGTTTCCAGTTTCACTGACTCCTCCAATGATGCGCAGGTCACTGGCTGGTGATGGCCGATGTGTTCATTCCAAAATCCTGTCTCTCTCTCTCTCTTCTGTAAAACAATACTTGGAAGTAGATCAAATATTTTGGTAGCCTACAGCATAGCAGGAGCCATTTGCTTTCCGGCTTGTGTTTTCCCTCGATTGTATTTGAAATATTGAGAAAGACCTGTTTTGTATGTGAGCTGTTTTTTCACTGACAGATTTGTGCCAGATGTAGGTTATTCCTTGTTATCGGGCTACAAACCACAGCTCGGCAAAAAAAAAAAAGAAGCTATTGATCCTCTGTGGCTAAATGATAGGCCTTCTCGTGAGGTAGTAGGCTATTCTGAATTATTTCACTTATTTCTGAACAGACAGCAGTAACTCTATAACTTTGGCAAATGTATTTCAATTTATCAGGAGTGCTGCAGTTCCTTCAGAACCTTTCGTGCGGCTATGATTCTATAAGGAAATACATGATGAAGTGCAATGCTGGAGAGATGACAGTTGCAGGTTCATGCCTATCAGAGCAGAGAGGGATCATGGAAAGTGAATCTCATTCTAGTTATCTGAGAGATACTGGCGCGCTTCTCACACAGCCACGGCCATGCGTTGGTCTCAAACATAGGTTACTGTGTTGCGCAAACCACAAACCGGCCCAACCCAAATCAACTCTTAGAATTTAAAGGCCCAGGCTGAAGATATACTTTTTCACATTATGTTTGTTGTGGGGGCAGGAGAAACCTCTTAAGGATCCGACCCTTTTTTTCAATTTTCACCTAAAATGACAAAAACCAAATCTAACTACCTGTAGCTCAGAACCTGAAGCAAGGATATGCATTTTTTTAATACAATTTGAAAGGAAACGTTTTGAACTTTGTGGAAATGTGAAATGAATATTGGAGAATATAACACATTAGATCTGGTAAAAGATAAAACAAAGAAAAAAACGTTTTATTTTTGTACCATCTTCTTTGAAATGCAAGAGAAAGGCCATAATGTATTTAACCAGTCCAGGCACAATTTAGATGTTGGCCACTGGATGGCAGCAGTGTACGTGCAAAGTTTTAGACTGATCCAATGAACCATTTTATACATGTTCAAAATGTTGTATCAAGACTGCCAAAATGTGCCTAATTGGTTTATTAATGAAGAGGCAACAAAAATGTACTTTTATCGCTTTTATTATAATTTTTACATTGCAAAAAGTTAGAGAAAAAATGTCATGCCACGAGAGGTACCGGATCCGGCTTAATAGGTTCCGGAAAAAACTGTCCAAAATGGAGAGGTGTCAGATCCTGTTCTGGCAGAATCCGGCTAAAATGAAGCACAGGCATTCCTCATGGTTTTATTTCAAGACATGTTCTCAAATTGTTCTAAGAACGTTAAGAAAACGTTAGTAACATTCAGGGAACGTTCTAAGAATTGAAAGCTATTATAATATTCTCTGTCTGTTGTCACAGATATTGCATTTGCTCAAGCTGGATGCATTCCGTACACATTGCATTGGAGCAAAAACAATCCGTGTTTTGTGTGATGATGTCGGCTAATCTTTATAGTTGCTGCCATATCCTAGTCACTAGCCAGAATTCTTGAAAAACGAATGTAACTCCCTACTTAAATTTTGGGCCAAAAAACGATCTGCGTTTGAACTACTCAATGATCATGCAAGTACCGCACGAGTACGCTACCTAGCTGTTCCACCTCTATTTTGACTGTCTGTATGTGTCGTGCTTGTGTTTGATATGCTTTCCTATATATATATATACTGTTGCAACAGACAACAGTCCAGCATGTTCTTATATTTGTTGATTTATTTAACCAGACAAGGCAGTTAAGAACAAATTCTTACATACAAGGATGGGTAACAGAGGGTTAACTGCCTTGTTCAGGGGCAGAACGACAGATTTTTCCCTTATACGGGGCGGCAGGGTAGCCTAGTGGTTAGAGTGTTGGACTATTTACCAGAAGGTTGCATGTTCAAATCCCTGAGCTGACAAGGTACAAATCTGTCGTTCTGCCCTGAACAGGCAGTTAACCCACTGTTCCTGGGCCGTCATTGAAAATAAGAATTTGTTCTTAACTGACTTGCCTAGTTAAATAAAGGTCAAATAAAAAATAAATACATTAGGTGTCTGTTTAAAGCCAAACTATAGTATGTCACTATTGGTGTAAGTCAATGCCTAGCAGAGTCCACACACTACATTGAGAGCAGAGCCTGTACTGTACTTTACCGTAGGAAGACCCTCCTAATGACTTGACCACGTCTGGCTAGGCCTGTGATTCAGTTCCCTGCGGGTGACGTCACCGCAGACGGATAGTGTGGGCTTTAACTAGGTGATCTCATCTCTTCTTCATTTTTTACAGTTTAACAGATGCTCCTATCCAGAGTGACTTACAGGAGCAATTAGGGTTAAGTTCCTTGCTCAAGGGCACACTGACATGTTTTTCACCTCGTCGGCACAGGGATTCGAAACAGCAACCTTTCGATTACTGGTCCAACGCTCTTAACCGCTAGGCTACCTGCCAATGTACTTCCTTAGCAGGCAGCTCAACGCCTTATTCCAGCAGTCTAACATCATTAACATGTATATGTCGTGTCTCTATTTGTTGCATTATCAGAGGAATGGATATAACAGCACATGACAAAGTACAAAACGAGGCTACCGTAGGGTTAGTGACAGGACGTGATAATTCAGTGGTCAACCCCATTTAACTCTAAATATACAGAGACATGAGAAATGAGGGCATTTCCTAAATGCTGGAGAAGATCCTCTGTTATTTTGCATCCTTACCTGTTCTAAGCGGGTTTACCATAAGGTCTGCACATCAGGGGTGGCTTACATTAAGAAAACAAAAATGGCCAGCATTTCTCTTTTTTAAATTTGTGCTTGGTTCCCTGTTTGTCTGGTTCTCATCGGGGTAAACATTTGTTCCAGTTGCAGAGCTGGAACATGAATCACAGACGAGAAGAGGAAACCACACTGACAGCTGCAGCTCATTACCGGCACTATTACTGATACAGGGGGCTGCTGGGGGAAATTCCTCCTGCCACAGAAAGCGTTCCTGTTTACCATACACCGCCTAGGATCAGGACCTACACACACCCACCCAGACATACTGTACCAAAACACACAGGCACATGCACACACTGCACACATAGAAGCATGCGTAGACACACTGCATGCACACACTGCACACATAGAAGCATGCATAGACACACTGCATGCACACACTGCACACATAGAAGCATGCATAGACACACTGCATGCACACACACGCTCTCCTCTTTCTATCTCTCCCCTTATCTTTATCCCTCCCTCCCTCTCTGTCTTCCTTTCTACCTATTGCACTCCCTACCTCTCCCTCTGTCTATTTCTCACTCCATCCCTCCCTACCTCTATCACTCTCTCGCTCTCTCTCTCTCTCTCTGTCTTTACTCACCATAAGGAAGGATTGACTCACAGCAGTACTCCATGTCACATGGCTTATCCAAAACCCACAACTCAGTAAACTGTATATAGTTTTACCTCTTATGTTTGATTTTCACACAGGAAACAAACACGCATATTTATTTAAACACATACTAACAAGCTGCAATATATTCAGCCTGTGAAAATTCATTAGAAGTTAGCCTAGACATTAAATTGATTAATGGGCTGGGGTCAATTCCATTCCAATTCAGTTCAATCTGGAATAAACTGAAATTTCCAATTCCAAATCTCTGTCATTGAAACACTTTAAGAAAAAACGGAATTGGAATCCGAATGTCAGTTTACTTCCTGAATTGACTGAATTGGAATGAAATTGACCCAAACTCAAAAAAGAATCCATGAAAGTTTCAGCAAAACATTACGCTGAGAAAAGGCAATGCATTATCTGCTGTGTCATTCAACTCAATAGATGTGCTCGAATACAATTAGATCATACATCGAATAAAACTGACACAACATCATTGTATACTAGGCAACACTGCTCTCCACCTCATTTGAGAGGTACCTAGGTCTATTTCCTTTATTGCAGACCGGATCAACAACTGAACTGCTGAAACAACACCAGTGCCAGGTCTGGCTGTGACACAGGCCTCTCTGATCCAATGGGTTAATGTATTCATTTCTCACCATTCCCCTCAAAAACATAAATCAAGCACAGCAAAACACCACCTTGTATTCTGACTCGTCCAACCCTCTTTGACCTCTGCCAATTTTTATCTCATTTTGGTTTAACTTTGTAGATCAGACTTTAATTTTGAAGCGGGTCTCTGGGACAGTGATGAATAGGGTACATCAAGGAGGGCTTAAATTACCCTCTCCCTGGTGGCTAGCGGCCGGGAGGGTTGGAGGGGGAGGCTTGGTGACCTAGTAACAGACACAGAAAGAGGACTGGTCAGCACTTGCCCTCTCAGCCCTGCAAACTCGCACAGCACACCCAGCTATGGAAGATGGAGGAAGAATAAAATACCTGCATCCACTACCTATAACATTCCATCTCTGTGTTTTCAGAGTCAAAGTACAGGATATGTCTTGTTGAGATGAGTTAGACATTTGAGTTGCTTTGGATGATAACTCTGCCCTAAATTGCAGTTGGCCTATTATGCTAATAGCTGCTATGTGAAACTGCAATTTTTGGAATAAATTGTGACAAAAACAAAATCATATTTTATTTCATATTTTACCTCTGAATATGGAAAATTGTTGCTGACATTCATCTTATATTCTTCTAAAGAAAAAAAAAGGTTCATGAGTCTGATAACGTTCACTTCGCCTGAGGAGTATGCAGCCTGTATGCATTGTGACGGGGGAGCTAGTACTTAATAAATACACACAAATACACATACTTATACTACTGATCTCAGAAAAACCAATAGGCTTAAATCCTCTTTCCACACATTGTAATTTCATTTGCTAGAAGCCTCTTGTTTCCTTTATAGCTACCAAATACTTCCCCTCTTATTCTAGGCTATAGCCAATCCCTTCCTTGCGCATTTCATACAGTCTACTAGGAACAAGTGTGCGGTGAAGCTGAATGGATCAGGTGAGCGCACTCTCCTCGCCAATGTGATCACCATACAATTCCTGATGGTGCACGGGCTCCGAGCACTATTTACAAACCCCATTCTTATCCATTCATACTCCAGATCTCCAGTTTTCCCAAATATCCCTTTTTAGGAGGAAGACAAGTATACACATGGCTGTTGCAAGCCCATCCTCGACCCCAGGACAGAGAGCAGGTTTGGCAACTGTGTGATGCGCGCCTCCATGGGTCCCGCAGCGCTGCTATCTTATGACCTAGCCGACCCTGGTGCGTCGCAGCTGACTGCGTCGCCACCACGGGAGTCTATTGCAAATATTCCCCAGGGTGCTATTGTTCACAGTAGCGGCAATTATTAACCTTTATTCGTAAAAGATGTTATCTCAAACCGCAGGTTATAATGGCTTTATGTAAGCCTCTGGTGAGTTTGTGAAAGTGATGCTCCACCTCGCTCTGTGTGCATCAAAGCGGATGCTTCAAATACCGCTCCAGCTAATTACTTGCCTCTTGCTCGGCTGCGTAAACTCGAGTAGTCCTACAACACGGTTGGTGCGGTGAATGTAAATAATAATAATGTAAATGTAAATAATCATACGGGTATATTTTGGGAACGTTGTCCTGACCTTATAGGAAACATTGGTCAAATAAGTTAGTTTGGTCGATGGACATATCGTAGTCCTACTGAAAGTCCCAATAGCCAATGTGAGCTAGATATATTTACCAAATGTAGTGCAACGTTTGGAATGAAAAATGAATTAACAATATGCTTTTTGACCAATGTAGTTGCATTGCTTGCTCTTTGGGATTTTAGGCTGGGTTCTGTATGAGCACTTTGTTACATCTGCTGATGTAAAAAGGGTTTAACAAATACATGAACGTTATGCTTGATAGATTGATTATTTTAAAAAAGTGCATAAACACATGAAAATGTAAGATCATTTCAGTGTTTTTTAAACAAAAATAATAATTTGGGGGATAGTCTATTCCTAAACACCACGGAAGTCCTAATCCATCAAATTATCGTCGAGTTGACTGAAACGAGAAAAAAAAAGGTTGATAGTTATGGAATAAAGTAGCACCACTTTTAGGCAACACTATAAGAGTAAAAAATTACAATAGTACCAGATTTAACCAAATAAAATTATGATTTTACCAAATAAAAATGACTAAAGGATTTATACTTATCAACAAAACTTGACATTAGAGGCAACATGCGATAGGCTACACTTCCCTAAATCATATGAAAAGTCCAGGTGGGGTTCTGATTCTTCTCTAACACTATTTTGATTCTGCAATTTTTGATAAGGCCCTGTCTTATTCTCCCTAAAGGAAAAGGGAGGTCTAACGATAGTTAGAAAGATCCAAACTAGGTGTTTGAGTAACGGGGGCGTTATGGGGGAAGTTGCTCCAAGCTCTGAGTGACATAATGGAGTTGAAAGTTATCAAATAAATATCACAAATATATACCAAGAAAAGTATCACACTTTTAACTTAGCATATGACGTATATGGAAATTGACAAACTTTAATTAAACAAATTCCAGACGAAACAGACCGTTTTGTTTGCTTGTTTTTGGGTCTATAAAGTGTGTTACTAGGCAAGGCCTGCAAAAAACTTGCTGTCTGTGACATGCGTGGGCCTTAAAAAAAAAATCATTTTAGCTGTCCGATTTTTTTCCTTCTGTAGCCTATTATGAACAAGAATGTGCGAGCATAAAACCATCTTCATTTGAATCCTCCATAGCCTAGCAGTTATCAAAAGTTGACTTAACGAACAGACTCATTATTGGTGTGCATGTGCATACAAGTACACGTTGCCTCGATAATTGCACAGTAGAAAACAGTGTCTGAACGGAAATATAAATGCATTTTCCTCTACAATAACCATGGTCACTCGAATCATTGTCACAGTTACAAACACAGGTGCCGATTAAGTTACATGGGAACGAGCAAAGAAAGGGCGAGACGCTTAAATGATGTGCCCTTTCCCCATCTCTCTCCCTTTCTCACTCTTTCCATTTCTGACTTCTGTCCCACATACACAAACACACACACACACACATACAGAGAGATACAGACACATGTACCAAAGGGTAATTTACTGTAAGGTGATTGTCGAGAGAATGGGTGCACTTATTGCAATATTAAGGATAAGGAAAGTCCCACAGAAGCCTACCAAGCAAAGCTCGCAGGCTTAGTTTTAAAATAAAGGGTCATTAAGAAATATATGTTCATGTTTTTTATTTGATGAATCTACATCGTTATTGTTATTATTAATAATAGTAATAATAAAAAATAATAAAAAAATTATGTTGTAGTTTACAAACTCCTAACAACAGAACAAACATCAGTAACAACAATCACTTTTTGGCCTATTTCTTCTATAAGTCTGGTTAACTTGAATATTTATAAAGTTACGTTTAAATAATCATTAAATGTCATTATAATTCCAACTTTTCAAGGAATCCATATCTGATCGTAAGTTGAAGAGAATAGCTGTAGATAGCCTTATCACTGAAAAGCTAAATATAGGCCTAAATGTGCCACACTGCTAAACATGGAATCTAACTCTAACCTTATGGCCACACGCTTCAACTTTTGTTTGAGCGGAAAAAATATTGTGTAATGACATGCATGTTTGGCCTAACCTGTAAACAGAATTGCCTGAATCACATACCTGCCAACAGAATGAGGGATATGTCGAATTTCTATCTGGCATTGTATACAAGGACTGAGCAGAAACATGTTCAAGCTAAATGCTATTATTATTTTTTTAAATAGCGTTTTCGTAACGATAATCTTGAAGTTGAAATGTTGCACTGGTCACTCTCTCGTAGAAACTCGCAGCCACACACACACACACACACACACACACACACACACACACACACACACACACACACACACACACACACACACACACACACACACACACACACACACACACACACACACACACACACACACACACACACACACACACACACAACGGGCATCATTGACATCTTTACATTTTACTTCACGATCCCTAAAAAACATTTACATTTGTCTCATGTATTGTAGCCTACGCTTACGCCATTGGCACACTCTTTTCAATTGAGCGAGCGAATGATTAAGAGTAGATTAGAAATGTAGCCTAATACTGAACTGAAAGTAAAGTTACGCCCAGAGAACTGTCAAATTGCTATGCATTATCCACTACTGTAAAATTGTATGCAACCACCTACATTTCGTTTAATTATCACCCTTATTTAAAAAAAGAAAGAACGAAAAAGCTCGCATTCTTCAACATTGTTTTGGAAACATGTTGAATAATTATCTGTAGAAAATTACATAATAGGCCTATTGTATTCTGTAAATATGTGTAGACAATCCGTTCCAGTTGTCTTCCACAACTCATTTAGTCCTCAGCACCATTAGGCGATATCAGTCAGCCTATCTCAAGTAAAGCGTTCTATTGCACTTCGCCTTTTTGTGCGTTCCCAAAAAGCACTTTTACGCGCCTTTACGCACCAACCAAATACAACTTCGGACACTATGTTTTTAGTCCATCTGAAACAAAATGTGTATATGGTATCCATAGTTTGCATTAAAAAAACATAGTGATTCTTTCAGGTAGCAGTGGCTTTCCAGAGTTGACAGTAGGCTTCAGACGACTAGAGGCAGAGAGGCGCACAGTTTTACATAGCCCACTGTCTCAATGCAATGCTATTGAAAAGCTACCGATTGCATCCAATCTGCCTTGATTTCCTTTTGATTTCTTGTATTAGGAAAGGAGAATGACGACCATTAGACCACTGAAAATCGCCAGGCTGTTGACCAAAGCTAATGTGTCAGAAATGTAGAGGCGCTGTGCGGAGGCTGCTGTGTCTACTGAGAGGGGTATTGTCGTTGCGAGTATGCAGAGCGTGTGACACTGATGGATGCGCCAATGGTTAGACGGACAGATGCTTGGGCGGATCTAACGGCATGCAGTGGTGTAGCGGCATACGCAGCGAGATTAGGCTAAAACATCCGGAATCAGTGAAAGACTGTTCTTTCTCATCCCTCAACAAGCCTGGCGAACGGAGAGGAGATCGTGTTCCCATCGAGCGACTCCTCTGCCACTAACAAGGGATTGATCCCCTCTGCGGTCAGATATGTCTGACTATTGACTAGCGTGAGACTGGGAAACCACGACACGGAAAGACACGGACACACACATCTGGCAGAAGAAAACATCCTTTGACAACTTACCGTGTTCTGGTTAGCGAGAAAATCATTTGCATCCACAGTCATAACCTTTCCAGCAGACAGCGGACCAATTGTATTCTATCTTGAAGATGATCTGAAAAAGAGGGATAATTTTTCCACTTTCCCCCTAAATAATACAGAAAATTCTCTGTAAGTTTGTTTCTTTACTGTGAGGGGAAACATTTGAAAGAAAAAGCTGATAGTGTCTGTGATGGTTCCAAATCTGGAGGATGGGGATGTGTGCATCATTTTGATCTCACCGTAAAAAAAAAACGAACCTTACTATTCTTTCCATTCTGTATCAACAAAAACAAGGAGAGCGCATGATACGGATGTTGTGCCTGCCCCACATGAGCAGAAGAAGGCATCTTGCAGTGAGGAAGACTCGACTGATTCGCTGTTGCTGTTTTAAATACCTACTATCAGCCACACAACGAAGAGGAAAAAGTGCTATTAGCAGCCAAGAAAGTGTTTGGCAATAGCTGCTGATCCATGCTCTCAGAGCAGCTGAGGCACAGCACGAGTCCATCCGCTCCTTCTGATGTACATTATTACAACAAGGGATACCCAATCAAGCACGTATCTCATCGATTCGAACTGCTCTCCGTGGATTTTGAACGCGCTTGGACAAAATAACGGAGCGAGCCAGCGTGTGGGCGACAAGTCCGTCCATCTCTTCTTTCAACCTTTGCCTTTACCCCGCTATCTTAAAAACAATATATATTTGTTGATGCTTTTAAGGGGACTTGGAAAGACTGGGATTTTCATGCGATGGCTACAGCGACGCTGAGATGCTGCCTTGCTGGTTTTTAAATTGCGTGTGATGACTGGATATCGAAATCCTCATGGATAACGCAGTTAATCGACGGATTGAGTAAGTATGCCATTCCGTTAACACCTAGTCAACATTAAGATAGTCCAATAGCCTAGGGAAGTAGAACATATTTTGTTTCCATGTGTAGCCAAAGAGTGGAACGGTGCTCACCTCCTTACAGTTATGCTATTGTGTCAGCATTTGATCTCCAGCATGCGTGGATGACTTTTGAAAATGCTCACGAATGATTTCTTTCAAATAGCAAAGCTGACTTTTTATGCTGTATAGAATGTATAGTCCGCGTCAGACACCGTTATGGGGCTGCGGTGAGGGACAGCAGACATGTGATGCTTATATGACAAGAGCTAGCTAGCCATTGGATGTGCACGGCACAAATGTGACAGTGCTTGATGTTCGCCCCTGTTTGCAGACTTTGAGTGACGCGTTCATTTCGTTTTCCTTTAAGCTTGCCTGTTGCAGCCTCCAACGCGGAGTGAGGATCACATTGAGGCTGAAGATCCCCCCCCCCCCCCCCCCCCCGCCACTGTACTCTCCGTCTCCACACACTGTGATATCCAAGTCGAACAGGAGAAGAAGAAAAAAAACGCTTGTTCTTCTTCATCTTCAGATCTACCCGTTCTTCAATGTCTGCATTTTTGTTTGAAAACTGCCGATCTATGTCAGCCTTCTGAAAGCGTCCCGGGTACCGTGTAAGGAAGCGCCGCTATCAAAGAAGAGCGGACGAGCTAGGGATCTCTGGGGCTAGAGGAGAACTCTTCAGAACCCCGAAATAAGCATGCCGCGGAGGAAACAGCAAGCGCCCCGGCGTGCGGCAGGTACGGTTCTATGATTTGCATGTTATCACCCCTGTTTTCACTACGACTGCTGAGCTATTTCCATTGCTTTCACTAGTCCTACCATGTATAGTACTGAATCATGTGCGTGTAGCTACATTGTAGCATAGCCTACAGTGGGAGCAAATGGCAAATACCCATTCACTCAAAGAGGGATGGTTAGGCTACTAGCTATAAGTTTTTTTTGTACTTTCCCTTTGAAGGGGATGTGCTTTTTTTTTTTGTACAACCACGAAGACCACGTTTGATACTAACCACCTACTATTTTAATAGTAATCTGCATTATCAGCACACTTACATAGCCCATTAGGCTACATAGCCTAGTTATTGGCAACCTTGTTTAAATGTTCTAAGTTGATCATTTTGTCGAACTTCTGGGGCAACAATGATTCCACTCGATGAACGATCTGCTAACAGCAGTTCTCGAAAGACATGGAAGGTTTACAGGCCGTAGCTCTATCCGACTGGTCAAAGACAACCTCAGCTTTGATTGGTCTCTCTCCCTTTTGCCCTATTTTAGCCTACTCTCCCTTCCTGCCCCACGTAGGGTGTAGATATTGACCCTATGAATCAGAGATCTATAAAGAAGCGTAGGGAAAAGGGGGCTCTTGTCAGCTGACTGTCATGATTTCCTTTGATGCTCGTTTGGGGCTTTGTACTAAAACATTTGATCATGAAATGTAAACTTTCGCCTAGTTTCCCTTTGCTGATTTCTCCTTTCTGGGAAATACTTAAAGATGATTTCGCAGGGGAGACGTGGACTGGAAGAGGCTTTAATGGACAATTGCCATCTTTTATTTGATGTCTGATTGATTGCCCGTCATCTGGCTTGTCTTTGATCTATTCTTTCCCGATAAACACAAATAAATCACTTCAAATAGCAACGTCACGTCAACGTTCGCGTGACGTTATGTCTGGTCTGACAATTAG
>NC_034181.2:60231571-60241571 GCF_002021735.2 Oncorhynchus kisutch | reverse complement strand
ATTGCAGTGAGGAAAAGCAGCTGATTTCTGTGATTTTTTGGGGTGTGTGGTTGATTGATTGTGGATGAGCGAGAGTGATTAATCACGCTTGATGTGTGTTAACGTTGCAGTCATGCTGGATACACAACCACATACGGTGGCCCATAGACACATGGTTTACTACACACACATGCACGGACACACACACACGCGCACGCACGCACGCACACACGCACACACACACACACACACACACACACACACACACACACACACACACACACACACACACACACACACACACACACACACACACACACACACACACACACACACACACACACACACACACCACTTGCATGTTGTTGCAATGATGTATTGTCTCTGCTTATTGCTAAAAAATAGTGTAATGTTACTTTATTCACTTAGTCGCTGGTGCAGTTGGTTAATTCTCTGTAGTTCACAGGTCGGGAGCAACGGCTTGTTGGGGCCTTGCTAGTACGACACTTTACCCCTACAAAGTCTCTGCGAATTAAATTGAATGAAACATGTCATCTTAATTGGGCTAATTATCCTAGTTAAAAAGCCGGTCATGATAATTCTATGAATTATTGAGACGGAAAGAAAATGATTTCATAAACATCACCTTCCACAGTCCACTCCCACCCTCAGTTTATTAGAAATGTAATTATTAAGAACTACATTATATTTAAAAATCAAGTGGATTTATCCGTGCATATTTTCCAAATGTTTTTGGTTGTGGTGGACAGAGGCGTCATGCCCATAGGGGGCACGTGCCCCCTCAGACTGGTCCTGTAAGACAAAATGTGTTTTGTTCGTTTTTTTCTCTGTAATACTACTAGCCACTTATACATTTTATGAAGCTGGTTTTAGCTAACCAGATAGGTCCCCAATCTCCCAACATCATAATTTGCTATCAAGAAGCCGTTTCAGGCAGTCAATCAAGTTAGAGTAGCTAGCTGGTCTAACTATATTCACTTGCCTTCTGGCAAGGTTGGCAGACTTTAGAAAACCAAGCAATTACTAAATCTACTGAATGGGACTTACTTTCCTTTTGATCTCTTACCCAGCTTTTAGTAAAGATGCAGAGTTTGTTTTTTAAATAACCGCCGGTCGGGAGGATACAGACAGCTCAAGAGGTATGCTCGGATTTGCAAAAATATTTACTTTTATTTGTATTTTTTTCCATATAATTAAGCATAATGATAATGGGTCTGGAGTGCAGGAAAAGGCTTCAGGTGTTTGAAAGATGCAAGATTCTCCAATTGACCTAGGCACCAACTCAGTGTCCTTGCGGTTAGTGTGTCCGCCCTGAGATTAGAAGGTTGTGAGTTCGCTCCCAGGCCGAGTCATACCAAATACTGTAGAAATGGGACATGTTTCTGCTTGGCACTCAGCATTAAGCTGACCGATTGGGGCTAAGGCCCTGCGATAGAACTGTACATCAAGCTGCCTCACGCTACAGAAACAGGAGATAGGCTACTACTTACGGGCGAGGGTACTCTCCCCCCTCTGGTTCATCCCCTCACTTGCTTTGTGCCCCCTCAGACTTTTGGGGTGCGTGACGCGCCCGGGGAATGGCAACATGGCTGTGTATGTCTGAAGCTGAGTGCCCAAAAAAAATAAACATTGAACAAAGTAGCCTAATCCAAAATAAAGTGAAGTAGAAATAGCATGTGGACAGATCACACAACCAAATGTGGAGAATAAACGAGTGGCCTAGGACTATCTGTCTGTCCACGTGAGTCTTTGTCTGTCTATCCCGGGCCCCCGTGATCAGTAGTCCCCAGAAGCCCTGGTGCCCCCTCCGGGGTGAGGTGTCTACTCCTGGGCCTTCTTCTCAGGATTACAGGCCTTTCCTCAGCCTTCCCTTGCATTGCATTGCTCTCCCTAAAGTGAGGCTCTCCCAGGCAGCCAACTGACACTATGATTAGTTATGGCCGTCCTCTGCCTTTTTCACAGCCACAAGTGAGCGACAATGAACAGGGTTAAGAGCGGAGAGGGTGGAGAAAGAGAAATGAAGGGAGAAGGGGTGAAGGGGGGGGGGGGGGAGCTGAATAACGTGGGCACAGAGAAAGAGGGAGAACGAGGGAGGGAGGGAAAGTTCCCTGCTCGAGGATGTACGGGTGATAAACAGATTTCTTCTCCTCCCCAGAATCTTCCGTCATGGCTCCCGTTAGCTTGACAGCTGTCAATTAGAGCTCCCTTGGTCTCGCGGGCTGCAGTTTATTGCAGGCGGTTGACGCTGTCATTTTGCCCACAGTTTCGCCTTGAGCGTTATCACGAGCGCCGAAACAGTCAATAGCTGGCGCATCAGCAGTTATTTCTTAAATTGACTCACAGGGCTGCGTCTTTCTCTCATTCTGTTCATAGCCCCACTCCTCCCGGCTCCTCTCACCAAAGGTTGTTCTGCGAGGGGGAGAGAGCGACGGAACAGCGACTGCAGCAGGGTTAGTGAGAGAGCAGGGGGGGGGGGGGGGGGGAGGCGATGCAACACACTCAGACACACACAGTTATTGTACACAAAGGTACACCCGTGGAACACACACAAAACAGTTCCATTTACACGCATGCTATCAAGACCTAAAAATGTTTTTTTCTTTTTACTGTGTCTGGCTCCTTGTCCAAACAATACTGTTCCCACAATAGACACACAACAGTGTTCAGGAATAGGCCGTCCCCATTTCTTCCGGGATCGTTATTTCTATTCTAATGAACATGCACAGTGACACATTTACTGTTTTGGATGTGTTATTACTAGGTAGTAAATGCCGGAACGTTCGTTGTGGAAAGGTAGATGCTTTTTATGTTTTCTTAAGGTTGAAGATTTATTTATGTACACTTTTGCTCTACCTTTTATGTTTTATCGCCTGCTGAAATGAACACCTCAGCAAATTGTGCACCAGTGCAAGACATTAGTCAACCTAGTTGTAAGATCACAAGACTGGACAGATAAACCATCATAAACCATCAAATGCAACAGTTTGTCTAATGGCAAACAGGATGTTTTCTGAATTCAACGAGAATATCCAACCACTGGTAAAAGGAAGTTTGGTCAGGAGATGAGTGGCTACGTAGCTCCTCCTCCTCTTCTCTCTCTCTCTCTCCCTCTCTCTCTCTCTCTCTCTCCCTCTCTCTCTCTCTCTCTCTCTCTCTCTCTCTCTCTCTCTCTCTCTCTCTCTCTCTCTCTCTCCCCCTCTCCCTCTCTCTCACTCTCTCTCCCTCCCTCTCTCCCTCTCTCTCTCCCTCTCTCTCCCTCTCTCCCTCCCTCTCTCTGATATGGGTGTTCATATTTGATTAATCAACGATGATCAGTTTCTCTCTTTCCCCAATGATTAGGGAATCATGTCAACTCCTAAGCGCTACTATTTCAATGTGCAGGAGATATTGTCATTATTTTAGTGGAGTGATTGGGCAGAGCTCAGCCACTGCTCTACAAAACTCCCACTGTGAAGCCTGATTCGCTATCGGGCCTGTACCAGAGCACCAAGGGAATCGGCTTCTCTTCTAGGCACATTTGTGAGGAAACAGGAAATTGAGAGAGTTTGTGGGATCTTTGCACTTTCTCTGCGGAGAAACAGATATGTTTTATGCTCCTCCTCAGTACAGTCTAAAACACGTCCCCCAAATTTGTCTGGCTGAACTTTCCCAAGGCAGACTAGTGTATTATCCGGCTGAAATTCTCTCTGTATGTCTGGGTTGTCCTCTCCTCTCTCCCCCCCACCCACCCTACTTTTCTCTCCTCTCAGCGATACTATGGCTCTTTGTGTGATGTGTGTGTCGGGCCAGTCTTCAGGAGCCTGGCAGCTACACGGGGGATTAAATCTCCCAGCAGCCCTATGCAGTGAAATATGGGCGTGTGGAGTAATCCCTGCCTGTGTTGTTGTCATGTCGAGGAGGGACGGGGGTGCACAGAGAGGAGAGGTAGGGGGCCGGGGAGGACGAGATGGAGGGGGGGGGGGGGGGGTTCTGAGTGTCGTTTGGGCCAGACTCCAGGTCTGGGTTTCTTCTTTCCCTCAGTTGGGGTGAGCCAGCCGATGGGTGTGGGCGGTGGGGATGGAGGAACTTTGGTTGTCTTTGTGGTGGGCGTAGCTTTGGTTGGTTGTCCCCCTTCCCGGTGGGGCTCTGACAGGGGCCAGGCGAGACTGGCAGCCATCAGTCAGGCGGGTGACACGGAGGCTGTTTTTGATGGTGTCGGTGATGAAAGGCAGGGGAGCCGTAGAGGCCCACATAATCAGGACATCCTTCTCAGGCATGACAGCCTCTTCCTCTTCTCTCCTCCGAAGCCAAGAGAAGGTCTCAAACGCCCCTCCCTCCCTCCCTCCCTCCCTCCCTCCCTCCCTCCCTCCCTCCCTCCCTCCCTCCCTCCCTCCCTCCCTCCCTCCCTCCCTCCCTCCCTCCCTCCTGTTTCATGTTCTGATCAGTCTCAGATGCTGGAAATTATCCTCCCCTTTATTTTTTTGTAATGTGGGGGGGGGGGTCAGGAAAGGCAGGGGGGTGGTCTGAAACGGGGCAGTGATTTGCGTGTTTACACGTGTGTGTTTCTGCTTATACACCTATGTGTGTGTGTGCATTTAAGTAACAGGAAGGGGGTCGGGTTTTTCTCTCCTTGGCAAAGGCAGGCAGGTGCGAGAAGGAGAGAGAGAGAGAGAGAGAGAGAGAGAGGGAGGAAGTCTGTTTTATTTTATACTGCAGGCCTGTTGCTAATTAATGTTTCTTGGTAGGATTCTGTCGGAGTTGAGTCATGGTTTTGATCTTTATGCCTGATAACTGCATACCTAATGAGATTTCAAAGCTTCTCGAGATGTGAGTGCTGCTCCCTGCAATTATTGACAGATGCCTTTTCTTCGCCATTGGGTTCTGCTCCATAAATCCTTCCCCTGTAATGAGCTTGAGAAGTGCCACCCTGCCAGTGAGCTAATGAAACCGAGCAGGGGGGGGGGGGGGGGGGGTGTACGAGGAGGGGGGCGTCACACTCCTCTGACACATTTTTTTTCTTCTCTTTAAATGAACTCTGCAGATGTCAGGGCCCTCGCTTGTGTGTCGAAAAAGAAAAGAGGTGAGCGTGAGATAGAGGAGTAGGGGGGGAAAGAAGTAGATCCTTTCTCTTATGAGAAGAACAGTTTGGCCGATCGGGTTTCCATCCCCATGTTACGGTCGTTTGTCTGAGATAGCTATTTTATTTGAAATGGTAGTATTGTTGTTGCCGAACTTGACTTTGATTGATATAACTGCCCTCTTGCTACTGAGCTAGCTTTTTTCTAGTCCTCTTTATTTTCAGTTTTTTTATTCCTTCCGTCCCTACACTCTTCCTGTTTGTAGCTCTGGTGGGGGGACGACGACAACTCCTGTTTGTAGCTCTGGTGGGGGGGGGGGGCACAGGGAGAAGGAACGGGGAGAAGGGCAGACAGAGAGAGCGAAAGAAAGAAAGAGAGACAGAGAAAGGGAGAGTTTGGGGGGGAAGAGTCAAAGGGAAAGAAGGGCAGCCTGTTCTCTGTCCGTACACACACACACACACACACACACACACACACACACACACATACACACACACACATACACAAGGCTAGCCGGACGGGTCTTTTAGGAGATCTGGAACAGAGCTGTGGTGGAGAGAGAGTAGCTGCTCCATGCCAAACAGTTGATTTCCTCCCCTCCTCGGCATGGTCATATATCATGGACCCACCCTTCTCTCCTGACAGAATGACGTGTGTCATTTATCAAATGGGCCCTTGCCAGAGCCCTGTGTGAGGGGCTGTCTTCCTCCCTTAGAGAGGAGCCTGGGCGTCCACGCCTCTGAGGGGGCGGAGGAGGGAGAGAGTAGGGGAGGGGGAATGTAAAGCCGGGGTCCTTCGGGGTGGGGGGGGTTGGGGAGGGACTGTGGGTGTGGAGAGAGAGGTTGGGAGTGAAGGGGAACAGCACTATAATTCCAGTAGTGCTCCAACTCGCCTCTTACATTCCCTAACCCCTATGTGTGAGATGGGAGGGGGACTTTGTGTTGTGCTCGAGGTGGGAGGAAGATAGTGTGTGTTTGTAGACATACAGTATGTGTTTAAAAATAATGCACTTAGTTTGGTAGGGGACTTATTCGGAATTCAGTTAGTATTTCATGTGTTAATGCGTGTGTTTGTATGTGTGTGTGTTTCCTGTAAATATGGGTGTGTGTGTGTGTATATGGATTCTGCATGTGTAGTCTATCATAATGTATCTGCATATGTGTGTGTGTGTGTTTGTGTGTCAGTGTGTGCATCTATGTGTGTCTTTGCTCTTCTCTGAGTCCGTGCTCCCACACATGTCCCAGTGCTTCTTTGTCCCGGTCCCCGGGCCCCGTGGTTGACAGGTATCACTCAAGGCCCCGGCTCCTTGCCATTCAGCCCTCTCTCGGGGGTTACGCCAGTGAATCTGAGCTCTCTCGCTTTCCCATGATTCAAAGGAGCGTTACTGAAGATGGATGCTCCTTAAAAAAAAAAGAGATTGATGATGGATATGAGGCTGGCTGTGTCATTCATCATTTTGAATATTATTTAGACTGGCCGTGTAAAGCTGTAACCTGAGCTTTGGCGAAGAGGGGACTGAGTGCTAGACCCAGGACATGGGCTCAGTGATGGATGGGTCAGCCAGATCTTTGTTTGTTACCAGATACCAGAGGAGCAGCTCACTCCTAATGCGCCTCACTGCCTACTTTTGCCCGAAAGGGTCAAAATAAAACCAATGGCGGTCAGGTGGAGAAGAGAAGAAAAAAACAGCTAATGTTGGACGTGGCCCTCGCTCCTTGCCCTGGGTAACCCTTATTTCGAAACGGCTCTTTCTTTCTAGTTAGCTTCCTTCCTGTGTATTTGTGTTGTTTTACAGGAGGTGTTTGGTTTTTATTTCGCCAGACCAGTGAGATGAGGTGGCCATCGTCGGGGCTGTGAGGGCCGAACAGCTGTGGCCCATAAGGAAGAAATACGTCTGACTGTGCTAGTTAGCCTCAAACACTCACAATAATGTGGATAGACTACATTTTGAGCACTTGTAATGGTTTATTTTGAATAGTTTTCGGATATGGTAAAATGTTTTCATTCCTTAGACCAGACTATTTAAGTGCAAGCGGAGGACAGGTGTTTTTCCCCCTATCAAGGTGTGTACAATGCAGGTACTGTACAATGTTGTTGTAAAAGCACAATGCCATTTCAGGGTGAATTATAATCTTTCCTTAGTGTTGGATTCAATAAAAGTAATCTTAGGTTTGTAGTCAGCCATCATTGTTCCAGCTGGGTTTTCTTACTGTCTGCCTGCATATCAACAAGCCCCTCCCCACATGCCAACAAGCCCCTCCCCATGTCAACAAGCGCCGCCCCAGGCCAAAGTCAGACCACAGGAGAGATAGCTAGTGATAGCTGGTCTCTCTCTTGAGAGGTTACCTCATCACACACCCAACATTTTTCGCAAAGCCTACTCACCCTCTATGCCATTTATTTTCCTCTGGTCTTCTTCCTGCCATGAAGAACTGGACTCCTGAGAGGAGAGGAGAGGAGCGAAGGAACGAGACAGGGTCAGGCAGAGGAGAGGGCTTCAACCCTGCCCTCCACACTAGGAGAGAGAGAGAGAGAGAGAGAGGCTGTTTTGTTTTGTGCTATTTTTCTCCCCCCTCCTCTCTTTCTTTTTCCAGTTTTATAGCAGGAGACATGATTTATTGTGGCCATCCATCTTTGAGACTCATCCATCACCTCCTGGTTGCTAGGCAATCATGGCAGCAGCTGTTTGCTTTGAATCAGACAGAGACGCTGTCAATCAGCGCGGGCAGGTGAAAAGCATTATAAACACGCTATTGTCAGAAGGAATAATTAATCAAAAGGCAGGAGAGATAATTATAAAGACATGACCCTTGCTAGCACTTGGTCTGGGTTGCCTGGATAAAACAAAAAGAGAAGCCAGGGAAAAGGAAGGGAGTATAGGAAGGAGAAGAGACTGGGGGGTTCTCTCTCTCTCTGTCTCTGTCTCTGTCTCTGTCTCTGTCTCTGCCTCTGCCTCTGCCTCTGTCTCTGTCTCTCTGTCTCTCTCTCTGTCTCTGTCTCTGCCTCTGCCTCTGCCTCTGCCTCTGCCTCTGCCTCTGTCTCTGTCTCTGTCTCTGTCTCTCTCTCTGTCTCTGTCTCTGCCTCTGCCTCTGCCTCTGTCTCTGTCTCCGTCTCTGTCTCTCTCCCTGTCTCTGTCTCTCTCTCTCTGTCTCTCTCTGTCTCTCTGTCTCTCTCTCTCTCTCTCTCTCTCTCTCTCTCCCTCGACACAGTGAAGGAGAGGAGTGAGTGAGTGCTGATGACAGTCACAGGTTCTAATTCCATTAAAAGAAGATTGGCTCGAAAGTGGAGAGAAATAAAAGTCTGGCAGATGAGAGAAAGAGAGAGAGAGAGAAAGAAAGAGGGAGAGAGAGAGAGAGAGAGAAAGAGAGAGAGAGAAAGAACGAGGGAGAGAGAGAGAAAGAGAGACAGAGAGAAAGAACGAGGGAGATAGAAAGAGAGAGAGAAAGAAAGAGGGAGAGAGAGAGAGAGAAAGAGAGAGAGAGAGAAAGAACGAGGGAGAGGGAGAGAGAGAAAGAGAGAGAGAAAGAGAAAGAACGAGGGAGATAGAAAGAGAGAGAGAAAGAAAGAGAGAGAGAGAGAGAAAGAACGAGGGAGAGAGAGAGAGAGAAAGAAAGAATGAGGGAGAGAGAGAGAGAGAGAAAGAGAGAGAAAGAAAGAGGGATATTGAAAGAACGAGGGAGATAGAAAGAGAGAGAGAGAGAAAGAATGAGGGAGATAGAAAGAGAGAGAGAAAGAAAGAGAGAGAGAAAGCGAGAGAAGCGGACAACCTCGCTAAAGCACACACACGGTCTCTGATACCGGTAAATGCTACAAATGTGGGGTTTAAAGTGGGGCTCTTCAAATTGATGCTGTTAACACACCCTCTCCATTTTGCCTATGATATGCACTGTAAGGTACATTAAAGAAGTGGCACACTTGTAAGAACCCCCACACACACACACCCACCCACCCACAGACAGACAGGCAGACCAGTGCAGTAGAGATAGGGCCCTGCAGTGACCCTTGGGGCCCAGTAGAGGGGGCCTGTAGTGGAACTGCCTGCCGCAGGAGTTTGGAGAGGTGTTGGGAAAACAGAACGTGATATTGCGTGTGTTCAGCATGCGTGTTTGTATAACCACTTACATAACGTGTTGGCTTGTTTTTATGTGTGTTTTGTTTGTCTGACCCAGGTATCAGAGCCCTCCTAGACTCAGGGGCCCAGCGATTTTAGGTCAGGGTTCCCCAACTGGCCAGAATTGGCCCGCAGGTGATTTTATTTGGCCCATCATGTTTTCTGAGCAAAAAAATTATAAACAAATAAATAATGTTTTGGGGGGGGATATAAATAGATAAAAACACCAGTTTGCTCCAAGTGAATTTAAAAGTATTTCACACATGATAGAGAGATGTGATCATATACAAATGTAAGACAGGTTTGAAATGATTATGTTTTAGTCTGAGCCACTTGTGGTCAATTTGCGGTCTACAAATGATTTGTAATTATGTTCCTGGACCCCTGACCGTCCGCAGCTGAATCTAGTTGATGATCCCTGCTTTAGGTGATCTGAGCTCAGGTTGCCTACTACACCAGTTCTCCCTTGGGTTCTCTCTCCTTCCTCTCTCTTCTCTCTCTTTGTCCATCCCTGTTTTTTCCCCAGCGCTTCCTAGTCCCCGTGTTCGGTCGGATGAGCCAGAGAACAACACAGCTCCTTCTCCTTGAACCGGCATACTCTCTAATGTTATTTTCTACCACAGTGTTGCCCAACGTTCATGTGTAAACTCCCATAGCCGACGATCCTCTGGGGCTGTGTGTTGTGACTGTAGAGAGAGGTTTACAGTGTGATTCATATCCCCCATAACCCTTCGTTGATCTGCACGTGTCTCTTGTGTTTTGACGTCCCGTCGGTTTCATAATAATCCAGAGGTTTTTTTTTCCCGTTTTTTTTTTCCGTTCTAGAAGATAA
>NC_034181.2:60229592-60231471 GCF_002021735.2 Oncorhynchus kisutch | reverse complement strand
TACAGACACAGAGTCATGGAGTTCGCTGGAAACAAGACAAGTGTGTGTGTGTGTGTGTGTGTGTCACTGTGACGTGATCTTGTGTCTACATGTGAAAATAGAATGCACATCAAATCAAATGTTTATTAGTCACATATGCCGAATACAGCAGGTGTAGTAGACCTTACAGTGAAATGCTGACTTACAGGCCCCTAACCAACAATGCAGTTTAAAAAAATTATACAAATAATAAGAAATCAAAAGAACAAGTAATTAGCTTACTGGGCTCCCCAGGGTAGCCTAGTGTAGGTAGGGTTATTAAGGGACTATGCATAAATAATAACAGAGAGTAGCAGTGGCGTAAAATAAGGGGGGGGGGGGGGTCCGGGCAATGCAAATAATCTGGGTATCCATTTGATTAGATGTTCAGGAGTCTTATGGCTTGGGGGTAGAATCTGCTTAGAAGCCTCTTGGACCTAGACTTGGCGCTCCGGTTACGCTTTCAAAGCGGGGTGGCAGAGAGAACAGTCTATGGCTAGGGTGTGTGTGTGTGTGTGTGTGTGTGTGTGTGTGTTGTTATGTGTGTGTGGTGTGTGTGTGTGTGTGTGTGTGTGTGTGTGTGTGTGTGTGTTGTTATGTGTGTGTGTGGGTGTGTTGTTATGTGTGTGTGTGTGTGTGTGTGTGTGTGTTGTTATGTGTGTGTGTGTGTGTGTGTGTGTGTGTGTGTGTGTGGGTGTGTGTGTGGGTGTGTGTGTGTTGTTATGTGTGTGTGGGTGTGTGTGTGTGTTGTTATGTGTGTGTGCAGTAAATCACTCGAATCAATTGTGGGACATGTCATGGCAGACATGTCGGATAAAGCTCTTCTGGTGGTGGGCCAGTGGTGGGAGAGTACATCTGTCCCATAGTGTCCAGGACCATTACACATCCCTAGGTTCCCAAAGGGAGGGAGTGCATTTAACACTGATGCTTCAACACTGCTGTGTATGTCTGACTGACTCCCCTCCCAGTTAGAGGGAATCGCTGTCTCTGGGTCTGTGTGCGGAGCCTGATTTGGGGGTTGTCCGTTTCACAACATTTGTTGACATCTGTTAATGACTTTTTTTGTCTTCTGTGGTCACCGGAGGGAGTTTCCCCACACCACACAACTAAACACAACAATACAATCCGAAAAGAAAAAGGGGGTACACGCAGGTAAACAAAAGAGACTGTGAAGGAAAGAGTGAAGGAGGACAAGGAAGAAGTGTGAGAGTAAGAGAGTAAGGGCTGCACCGTAGGGCCCTTAAAGGTGCGGTGCGGCGTGGATCAGGTGTGGACCGGGACTCCATCGAGAGCCTTATCGCTCCATCGTGACACGGCCAGGGGAGCGGCAGTACATTAATGCCTTGGTGCGATAGGGACTGTCTGCCTCGCACTCCTCCACAATGCAGATAAGCCCCTGCAGAGGCAACGATAGCGCCGGCGGATTAGCACACGCTCCCCGCCACGCCAGCCACGCCAGCCACGCACGCGCCTTATCTATTGTTTAGAGCGCTGTGACTGGAAGAGCAGGGAGAGGAAGAAAGAAAGAAGAAAAACAGAGACAAGAATGAGGAACGAGAGAGGTGGGTTGGAGTGGAAAGAGAGATGTAGCATGCGCAGTATGTTAAAAGGGAAACGGAGAGGGTTTTAATGGATCGTCCCCTTAGCTGTGGTACATTGCTGGAGTTGGCACCAGTCAAGAGGGGGGCCTGTTTTGGACTGGGCTGTGTTGGGTTGTGGAGGGGCTGTGTTGGTTTGTGGAGGGGCTATGTTGGGTTGGGAGGGGGGTTGGGTTGTGGAGGGGCTGTGTTGGGTTGTGGAGGGGCTGTGTTGGGTTGTGGAGGGGCTGTGTTGGGTTGTGGAGGGGCTATGTTGGGTTGGG
>NC_034181.2:60187092-60222092 GCF_002021735.2 Oncorhynchus kisutch | reverse complement strand
GGCAGTACAGGGAAGGATAGAGCATTGAGAGAGGGGGAGGCAGGGCAGTACAGGGAAGGATAGAGCATTGAGAGAGGGGGAGGCAGGGCAGTACAGGGAAGGATAGAGCATTGAGAGAGGGGGAGGCAGGGCTGTACAGGGAAGGATAGAGCATTGAGAGAGGGGGAGGCAGGGCAGAACAGGGAAGGATAGAGCATTGAGAGAGGGGGGGCAAGGAAGGACGGGACACAGAGAGAGACTCAAGGAGATACCAGAGAGACTCCAGGAGATAATGATGAGAGATGTTGGAAATGATGTTTCCTGCTTGGCCCTGGTTGGATCATTGTGTACACCCCAGCAGTCCCCCAATCCCTCCCTCCACTTCCTCCCCCTGGGAATGGACGACTGTGACCTCTGGTTGCCCTGCGCTTTAGGAATGTGACTGCTCCAAGTGGTGCACATCTGAATAACAAAGGGAGGCTGGCGGACAATTTGCTCGAGATCATCGTCTCTGCTTGATGGTTAGTGTGTGTGCTGTCTATCCGTGGGCCGTTTTGAGACAGTGCTGGAAGGGATGCTGGCGCACAGCTCATAAACCCCCCCCCCCAGCCAAGCCCAGCCCACCCCACGTCTAAATGTCAGGGGGTGATTCCATTGGCCGCCGTCTCATGCAG
Source organism: Oncorhynchus kisutch (assembly GCF_002021735.2). Lineage (NCBI taxonomy): Eukaryota > Metazoa > Chordata > Actinopteri > Salmoniformes > Salmonidae > Oncorhynchus > Oncorhynchus kisutch. Next base: position 60,221,439 of record NC_034181.2, on the reverse strand, counting down.
GGGGCACCAGAGAGAGGCATAGTAATGGATGTTTAGGGAGTCAATTATCATAACCCCCTGGCTAGATAGACTAATATACACAGGCAGTTTGTATGCATATGAAGAGGTCCTATTTTACTGTTTCTGTTTTAATATGTAATCACATCCTCTGTGAACCACTATGCCTGTGCCAGACACGGTCTCTGTCAGACACCGGCGAAGCATTTTGAAATACGTCCATTCTAGTTGCGACTGAGGGGGTGTGTGAGACAGAAAGAGTCATATTTGTTTTGTTTTATTTGGTATTTTATCGAACTAGGCAAGTCAGTTGAGAACAAATTCTTATTTACAATGACGGCCGACTCCAGCCAAACCCGGACGACGCTGGGCCAATTGTGCGCCGGCCCTATGGGACTCCCGATCGCGGCCCGGATGTGACGCGGCCCGGATTCGAACCAGGTAACTGCAGCGACCCCTCTTTGCGCTGAGATGCAGTGTCTTCGACCGCTGCGCCACTCGGGGGCAAATTCCCGCGGATCAACTACTCATCGGCCTATTGAGGGTTATTCATCTTGGTGGTAGATGTGATGGGACGGACAAGACAGAGAAAAACGATTGCTCTAATGATTCGTGCCTCCTCTACTGTTAGCCAGCATTTCACACAGAAACCAGGTCTCTATTAGTCATTCAGGCCAACTGGGAAAATGTTGACCTTGTCTCTGCCTTTGTGAACTTCACAGTAAGACTGTCTCCCAGGGGGAAGTCCGTTCAGAGCTGTGTGGTGTGTCGGAGGACCTGTCTGAACGGGGTCATTTTGAGCCTGTGTGTAATTGTGAGAAACACGGCACTCCGTGTCAATGCTCGACGTGTCTGACAGTCTAGGATTCGCCACCGACTAATTCCTAGGTTTTATGTGGGTTTTAGTTAAGAGTGATAAAGTCACGATACTAATCGTGGTGAGGGAATCCAAAATGAGTACAAAACCCACATAGTAGAGGTTTTGGTCATTAAGGTTGTTTTTATTGGTTCATGGGGAATGCCTCGACTGACACTGCTTTTATTCCGGAACATCTTAGTCAGCGTCTCCCAGCACAATGCTCCTCCACTTGTCTGTGAACACTGAGCAAAGCAAATCAATCAATCAAATTGTATACAGGTGTAGAACTTACCGTGAAATGCTGAATACAACAGGTGTAGAACTTACCGTGAAATGCTGAATACAACAGGTGTAGAACTTACCGTGAAATGCTGAATACAACAGGTGTAGAACTTACCGTGAAATGCTGAATACAACAGGTGTAGAACTTACCGTGAAATGCTGAATACAACAGGTGTAGAACTTACCGTGAAATGCTGAATACAACAGGTGTAGAACTTACCGTGAAATGCTGAATACAACAGGTGTAGAACTTACCGTGAAATGCTGAATACAACAGGTGTAGAACTTACCGTGAAATGCTGAATACAACAGGTGTAGAACCTACCGTGAAATGCTGAATACAACAGGTGTAGAACCTACCGTGAAATGCTGAATACAACAGGTGTAGAACCTACCGTGAAATGCTGAATACAACAGGTGTAGAACTTACCGTGAAATGCTGAATACAACAGGTGTAGAACTTACCGTGAAATGCTTACTCACAGGCCCTTAACCAACCAGTTCAATAAATAGAGTTAAGAAAATATTTACTAAATGAACTAAAGTACTAAAATAAAAGAAAGTAACACAATTAAATGACATAATAATAACGAGGCTTTATACAGGGGGTACCGGTACCGAGTCAATGTGCGGGGGTACAGGTTAGTCGAGGTCATTTGTACATTAAACGGTACCATTTAAGAAAGCAACCTGAACTTAAGGTTTCTTTCATTTCTAGATTTTATTTCTACACCCCCAGCCTCTCATCCCGTCTCCCGACTCTGAGAGCATAGATAGGAAGGGTTTGGGGAGGGGGGGGGGGTCTCCTATTTGTTGAGTTGAGAACGCGTCAGTAGCAATCTGCGCTCGGGCGCTGTGGAGTGTCAAGGCGTGGGGATGGGCTGGGGAAGCACCCTGGCGAAGGGAGGGCCCAGGCATGTAGGCAGGCACCTGGAGCCGGCGGCACGGCGAGGCACTGTGTGTAAATACGCTGTCAGCCGCTCTCCAACTGAGTGGCATGAGCAGCCGATTAGCCGCGCTCGCACCGGTGTTCATGCATAATCTTACAGTTCCACCGTGCTCCCTCCGCCGCCGCTCTTACCTAACCTGTTCTATCTCCCCTAATCCACCCTCACTCAGATATACGCTCACCTCGCCTCATCATCACACAGCCAGGCATTGGCCAGCCCGTCAGCTCAATGTATATGCAATTACAATACGTAGTCCCTAGGTCATTTTCAGGTGCTGTTGATATGTATCCCCATGTCACAGATTCCTTTGCGTTCTCTCTCTCTCTCTCTCTCTCTCTCTCTCTCTCTCTCTCTTACTCTGTCTCTCTCTCTCTCACTCTGTCTCTCTCTGTCGCTCTCTCTCTGTCTCTCTGTCTCTCTCTGTCTCTGTCGCTCTCTCTCTCTGTCTCTCTCTGTCTCTGTCTCTCTCTCTCTCTCTCTCTCTGTCTCTCTCACTCTCTGTCTCTCTGTCTCTCTGTCTCTCTCTGTCTCTGTCGCTCTCTCTCTCTCTCTGTGTCTCTGTCTCTCTCTGTCTCTGTCTCTCTCTCTCTCTCTGTCTCTCTCTCTCTCTCTGTCTCTCTCTCTGCTACATTGTGATTTGAATCCACCTCAATGGGGCCTGGTGGTCTTGGGCTGTACAGAGATGTCTGGGCGGGGTAGGGAGGCTGGTTAAAGTAGCCTTTCCTTTCTGAGGCAGTGTTTACGTGTAGCCTTGGAGACCTGGCTCATTCGTCAGGCGTCTGGGTCGATGGGGCGTCTCTCTACGATCGATGGCACGCCTCCCTCGTCTCCATTCTCCCTTTCTTCAATCCCTTGCTCCGGCCAGCAATTGCCCCTTACCCACCTTCCTGCCACACACACACACACACACACACACACACACACACACACACACACACACACACACACACACACACACACACACACACACACACACACACACACACACACACACACACACACACACACTTGAATACACACTAGATTAGAACGCACACAGCCGCCCAACCAATTTGTCTGTGCATGTCAAATCACAATAATTAAGCATTATTGATCTCAGATTCAATTAACTTCATTAACGCGGATCATGGCAGAGGCGAATGGCGAGGGGGGTGGAGAAAAGGGAGGTATAGGATCTCATCAGAGGGGGATCTGAGGGGAGGAGAGAGGAGGGACAGAGACAGGGTCTGCTGCTATCTCATATTCTCCACTACCACACTGGCAGTGTCAGCTTAAGGCGACTAACCATTCTCCTTCTAATGATCTCATTTAGCAGATAGGCCGACTGCTGTATTGGAGCTACCTACCTCCCATTATGAAGGTGGGGCTTGGTGCTATATTTAACATCGTTCATTACCAAACATCGAGCCCTTCTTCTCCTTTCCACCTTCACCTCGACACAGAAAGGTATTCTCGGGAACCTGCAGGGTTTTTGCTCCTCTTCTCCGTTCTAACCAGGCCAAGTAAATGATATTTGATTGGCTACCGTGATGATTCCTTCCTGCTTGTTCCTTGAAGAAATGCTCCCATGACCCAGCCCTCGGAAAGAGACAGCTAATGAAGTCTCTGTCATCTGATAAAAATCCATCCCGTGGTCTGTCTGAAACTGCCCCTCAAACCAAAGCTGTGAAACTGCGAAAGGCATGTGGCTACAGACCCCCACCCCCCAAACACATACACACACACACACACACACGCAGTGTGTGTCATGCATTCCACAGTTTCACTCCTAAACAGTTCTGTAAACATACTGTAATAGAGAGCCTGTGTGGATGATTTGCCTGCGGAGTGATTATGTAACGATGATGATCTGTATCCTAGCCGCATACTTATTGACTAAAATGAACCCTTAGTGTTTGTATTGACTTGTATACAATAATGTCAACCAGAATTGACCTTTTATGGAAAGAGCTTTTTCAGAATAATTTGCTACCGAGATAGAACAGCAACTGGCCCGAATGTATCAAACGTTAGGCAAGAATTAGAAGAGGGAAGACTGCAACAAAAAAATGGAGTGAAAAATTGGATTCCTGAGGTTTGGTTTTCCCCTTAAACATCCCCAAATGATATACAGTGCATTAATTGACACGATATCAGATGGACGTGACACATAATGGAAATACATTGGGGGCTCAGAGCGGAATTTGTTTGGACATGGAATCCTTTGATACAGATACACGTGTTATTTTGAGAAGTCAACTAATCGCTCTGGGTTCTGTGGTCCCAATCCCAAAAGCACACATCTTTCCCCCCCATTTCAAAGAGCCATTCTCAATGGGTCTTCTCTCTTAATATCCCACCGCAAATGAGATCAAACTCTCTTCCTCCCCGCTGCCAGTTAATTCAGAGGTTATTTTCACTTGCTCTCCCTTTTTTCTTGCCATCCCGTTTTTCTAATTAAAAGAGCACCTGCGTGGCGGAGAGCGGCTTGGCCATGCCTGCGCCAGGGCTGAAAGCTCAGTATTGGAACACACATCCACGGTCACTTTAGGGGCCCTGTGGCCTGGCGCCGGTCCCGAGGCCTGTGAGATGCTCCCTGTGTGGCCTCAGGTTTGAGGTCATTCCAAGGCCTCCCTCCTTCCTCTCTGCCTGTCTTCCCTCCTACCTACCACATCTATTCCGGTCTTTCTCTCTCGCTCTCTCCACTCTCTTTGCCTGAGGCTAAAAGCTGATGTTTAAGTAGGTGTTTTGTGCTGAATGTGTTGCCTCACATTCCATCTCCATATGCCTTTAATGCAAGACACACATAGACACATGTAAATAACGGAATCATTCACACAAATGCCTCCCTTTCTCTTTCAGTATCTCTTTCATTGTCTTCGTACGCACGCACGCACCCACACACACACACACGCATGCACACGCACGCACCCACGCACGCACACACACACACGCACACACGCACCCACACACCCTCGCACGCACGCACCCACCCACCCACACACCCACACACACACGCAATGTTGGTTTTTGTTCTGTCATATTCAGGTCAAGGTTAGTGTTTTGGCTGGTTTGTTCACACTTGAGAGGGAGGTAGGAGGTTCAGTAGGAAAATGACTTGGCATTGGCACAGAGAGAGGCATATTACTTTGGCCTCTCGCTGTGTTTTCAGTTGCACATTTTAATGACATTAAAATCAGTGTTGCAATGATGTTTTAGGTGAACTATACGTTTATATTTAGTGCGGTAGCAAAGGTTGCACTGCAGATTTATTGGCTTCGGTGTCAAAATGACCCTCCCCCATACCTTCCTTTCTCCGTGGGTGTTTTAATTACATTTAACAGCTTTATGTCTGGGTTGTATTTTGAGGAAGGAGATTTCACATGGGTGTTTGGCCTCGATGTGTATGCTGTTCTGACTGCTTCCTGAGCAAAGGCATTCTTCTCTTAAACAGCTGTCGTTTTGGCTGATTCAGAACAGATGGCAGTGTGTGCGTGTGCGTGTGTGTGTGTGTGTGTGTGTGCATGGCCTGATCAGGGTTGCCTGTTGAGTTGTGTGTGGTATTGGATTACATGTTAAGATGTCCCATATTTTGCTGCTCAGTATTCCAATTGTGCTTTTCTGAGCATCACTGCATCTGTTCACAAAATGGCAGATGTCCATTATGCATCTAAATGTAAACGTTTCTACGGGCTACTCCGGGGCTCCCGAATGGCGCAGCGGTCTAAAGCACTGCATCTCATTGCTACAGGAGTCACTACAGACACGGGTTCAATTCCAGGCTGTATCACAACCGGCTGTGATTGAGAGTCCCATAGGGCGGTGCACAATTAGCCCAGCGTCGTTAGGGTTTGGTCGGGGTAGGCTGTCAATGTAAATAAGAATTTGTTCTTAACTGACCTGCCTGGGTAAATATATTTTTAATACAATAATAGTGTAATCCCTAAGATTTATGTGACAAGTCGTAGACATTCTTCCGAAATGTTGGAACATTTGAAGTAGAAATGCTACCAAAATAATTGTCTGTAAGAATACATTTCCTTCTGGCTCAGTAGTTGTTTCACCAATGTATTATGATGTATACATCCTGTACACTAGCACACACGAGGTAACCGATTCCTACGGACGACTGCCCGGAGGCACAGCGTTTCTACTGCGGCGCAACGCCTGGGAGCTGCTGCGTGTTTCAGTGCATCTGTTTATCCCACAGCACCACACTGCCAAAGGCAACAGAATGAGCCTCCTGACAATGACAGAGACCCCCCCCCCCCCCCCCCCCCTGCGTCTGGGCTGATGCCGTGTGCTCACACCTTCAGTACCGCTCCGAGATAGAAGTCAGCAGTAACACTACTGGAGCGTGTTGTGTGACATGGCGGGCAGGTTCTGGAGGTAGCTACCCAAATGTCACCAGATGGAACTGTACCTTTTGAAGAGGCTGTGGCTTTCTCCCACAAAGCTCGTATACTTTTTAGTTCAAAAAACGTCCATTCTTTTAAGTGATTGCTTTTTGTTTGTTAGTCGCTATAGTGTCCCCTTATTGAAGCGTGATTTATAGGTTTCTTATAGATAATGCTCTGACTGTTGAGAGCATTCATATTCAAGTGACCTTTAGCAGTTGTTAGTGTGTGCACTGGGACACCATGGTCAGTGTCATTCTTGCCTTTAGTTTACATACCTGGACAATGAATGATGCACAGCTAGGAATCAGGAACGGTCAGGAATGTACGGAATTATCCCAATGTCCTGTCTATCATCTAAACTGTTCTCAGACAGCCTCCAATCACCAAATAACACATATGTGTCTGCACAATGATAGGAAGGGCTTTTTTTATTGATTTTTATTTGTATCTTTCCATCTCACTGCAATCCACATTTTATTGTTTTAAACAGGAGAGATTTGAATATAAATTGAAAGTATACTCTCCGGGCTAAACTGTAAATAATAACTCAACTTTCTCATCTGTTGCAATTGAAGTAAATGTGTTTTGCTCGGAGAGATTTGGCTTTGGAAACGTACATACGCTCATTTTTATTTACAAGTAGGCGAGCCCGTGCCGTGTAATGAGTGAAAATGCATGCTTAAATGGCGAGCGGGTCTGTTAAGAAATGCATTAGAGGCTGAAGAAGAAGCGTCAGACATATTAATTGACAGACAGGAACTGCTGTCTCGGAGGTTGATACAAGTCATTTATTACTTCAGAAACGAATGCCACCTCCAGAATGTGCTTCATTAATTTCAAATTTGGTTTTAATTTCAAGCTGTTGCCCCTTGAGAAGAATAAGGTGGCAAGTTGTGTTTGAAGAGCCATTTCCTTTCCCTCTTCTCTCTCTGTCTGTCTCAGTCTCTGCAGTAAAGAACAAAGGGGGTGGGAGAGAGGGAGGGAGGGAGGGAGGTTGGGACTTTACTCCATTTGGAAAACAATGTAAATGCAATGGGGAAGTTGAAATGGAATTACAGCAACTGTCGATGATATGAAGTGGTCTCGTCTATGATTGCTTTGCTTTTCTGATATGGGAAGAACATTCCAGTACTTCTATCAGCTTTCTGATATGCAAGGCATCGCAAGAATGCCAAATTGGAGATCTTCATCATTAGACATGGTGTGCTGTGGTAATAACAATCCTCTCTCTGTTTCTCTCTCTGTTTCCTCAGCGTATGCCCCTGAGGATGAGAAGGAGGCTGCCCTGCTCGATGAGGACCTGGAGGGGGAGGACTCTGCCGGGGAGGAGGAGCCTGCGGTGAAGTACATGTGCCAAGACAAGGACTTCCTTTTCAATGACCGGCCTGGTTTCCACGACTCCCCCGTGGCCGACTTCTCCGGCCATGAGTTGGACAATGAGTCTCACCTGAGTGAGTCCAGTGACCGCATGTCAGACTTTGAGAGTGCCTCCCTCAGAAATGAGGAGGAGGTCGCGAAGGTGCCACTAACTCCCTTGTCGCCATCTTCCTCTGTCACGATGGCCACCAGCACAGCTGTAGCCACGGAGGACGGCGCCACCACCGGGCCAGACAGCCTGGAGCAGATGAAGGCCATCTACACCAGCTTCCTGACCAACTCTTACTGGTCGTCTCTGAACCTCAACCTCACCCAGCCGCCAGCGGTGGAGAAACCTCCACGCAGCCACAGCAGCAGCAGCAGTAGCAGTAGCAGCAGTTGTGGCAGCAATGGCAATGGTTACGACTGGCACCAGTCAGCCGTGGCCAAGACCCTCCAGCATGTCTCTCAGAACCAGAACCGGCTCAACCACCCTGCAGTGGAGCAAAACAACCTGTTCAGCACCGTGCAGCTCTACCGTCAGAGCACGAAGCTCTACGGCTCCATCTTCACAGGTGCCAGTAAGTTCCGCTGCAAGGACTGCAGTGCTGCCTACGACACGCTGGTGGGGCTGACTGTACACATGAATGAGACAGGCCACTACCGCGATGACAACCACGAGACAGACAGCGACGGCACCAAGCGCTGGTCCAAGCCACGTAAACGATCCCTCCTGGAGATGGAAGGGAAAGAAGATGCTCAGAAGGTCCTGAAGTGTATGTACTGTGGACATTCCTTTGAGTCTCTGCAGGATCTCAGTGTCCACATGATTAAGACAAAACACTACCAGAAAGTGCCTCTGAAGGAGCCAGTGACTCCTGTGGCAGCCAAGATCATCTCCTCCGCCCGGAAGAGAGCCCCCATTGAGCTCGACATCCCCAGCTCCCCAGACTCCAATGGGTGCACCCCCAAACCCTCCCTAAATGACCCTTATGACGCCCTCCAGAAGGCATCCAACCCCTACATCACCCCAAACAACCGTTACGGACACCAGAATGGAGCCAGTTATGCATGGCAGTTCGAGTCCAGGAAGTCCCAGATCCTGAAATGCATGGAATGTGGCAGCTCCCACGACACACTTCAGGAGCTAACAGCACACATGATGGTGACCGGTCACTTCATCAAGGTCACAAACTCTGCCATTAAGAAAGGCAAGCCCATCATGGAGTCTCCCCCAACACCCATCCCCATCATCTCTGCTGGTGAGGAGAAATTCCAGTCTGTGCCACTGGCAGCCACAGCATTCTCCCCACCTCCTCCACCCATACCTCCTCCCTCTAGTGTTTCCCCTGCCATGGCTGTGGAGATTAAGAAGGAGGAGAAGGAAGAGGAATGTATGAAGGAAACCACTAACAGCAGCAAAGACAAGAAGACCGGAGATGACGAGACAGAGGAGAAATTCGATATCTCCTCCAAATACTCTTACTTAACAGAGGAGGATCTAGAGGAGAGCCCTAAGGGAGGGTTTGACATCCTGAAGTCCTTGGAGAACACAGTGACATCAGCCATCAACAAAGCACAGAACGGTGCTCCCAGCTGGGGGGGTTACCCCAGCATCCATGCTGCATACCAGCTCCCAAACATCATGAAGCTTTCACTGGCCAACTCAGGGAAGAGCTCAGCCCTGAAGTACATGTTCCCTGGAGGAGAGACCCTTTTCCAAAATGCCAAAAACCAACCTCTGATCTCCCCGCCCAGCCGCCAGACCTCTCCTCTCCCCAAAAACAACTTCCACGCCATGGAGGAGCTGGTGAAGAAGGTGACTGAGAAAGTAGCCAAGGTGGAGGAGAAGATGCGGGAGCCCAGTGTAAGGGCGTCCCCAATGAGACAAGCCACACCCTCCCCCTGCAGCAGCGAGGCCGGGGAGTCAGCCAGAGGGGAGTCCCCTAAAGGGAGGAGAGGGTCTAAAACCCCCGAGAGCATCGGAGGAGGCAGCCACAAAGACTGTAACGGTGACGCCAATATGAAGGAGTCGCTGGAGAATGGAATGGAGTCTGCTGTCAAATCCCCCATCTCTGCCTTGTGTGGCGGCACAGCCATTATTACAGACCACCCGCCAGAGCAGCCCTTCGTCAATCCTCTAAGTGCGCTTCAGTCCGTGATGAACGTCCACCTGGGTAAGGCGGCCAAGCCTGCTCTGCCGTCCCTGGACCCCATGAGCATGCTCTTCAAGATGAGCAACAGCCTGGCAGAGAAGGCCGCGGTCGCCGCTTCCACCCCAGCTCAGACCAAAAAAAACAACGAGCACTTAGACCGCTACTTCTACCACGTCAACAACGACCAGCCAATAGACCTGACGAAAGGCAAGAATGAAAAGAGTAGCTCCCTGGGTTCGGCTGCCCTGTCGTCATCCACATCAACACCCTCCTCTGTCTCCCCCTCCTCCACAGCCACCATGGCCAAGGCCTCGTCCGCTGTGGCCTCGTTCATGTCCAACTCCCCGCTGCGTGAGAACGCCCTGTCTGACATATCAGACATGCTGAGAAACCTCACAGAGAGTCAAGCCTCCAAGTCCTCCACGCCCACCAGCCTGTCGGAAAGGTCTGACCTCGAGGGTTCCACTCAAGAGGAGCTAGAGGAGATCTCTCCAGCCCAGAAACGCAAGGGCCGGCAGTCCAACTGGAACCCCCAGCACCTGCTGATCCTACAGGCCCAGTTTACTGCCAGCCTCCGGCAGACTGGCGATGGGAAGTTCGTGATGTCAGACCTGAGCCCCCAGGAGAGGATGCACATCTCCCGTTTCACAGGCCTCTCCATGACGACCATCAGCCACTGGCTGGCCAACGTCAAGTACCAGCTGCGGAGAACCGGAGGGACGAAGTTCTTAAAGAACCTGGACTCAGGCCACCCAGTGTTCTTCTGCAGCGACTGTGCTTCTCAGATCCGTTCCCCCTCCACCTACGTCAGCCACTTGGAGTCTCACCTGGGCTTCAGACTCCGAGACCTGGCCAAACTGTCTGGAGAGCAGCTTGTCAGCCAGATCTCACGTCACGCCAAAAGCCTGTCCGAAAAACTGCTCTCCAACCACTCCCACTCCAACCCTCACTCCCACGCCCACTCCCCGTCTCCCTCCCCTGACGAGGACGGCAGCAGCACCTCGTATCAGTGCACGCTCTGCAACCGGACTTTTGCAAGCAAGCACGCAGTCAAGCTCCACCTGAGCAAGACCCATGGGAAATCCCCAGAGGACCACCTTATGTATGTGTGTGAGCTTGAGAAACAGTAGCACTAAGCTGTGGACATGCTGCACTCTCTCTCTCTCTCTCTCTCTCTCTCTCTCTCGTTCTCTCTTGGTCTATCTTTAGCCTTTCACAGACATTTCTTTCAAAAAAAAGGACTAAAAACTATTAAGTGATGAAACTGCACAAAGATGCCGTGGAACTACTGTTTAGTTTCGGCACATGGTTTCTGATTTTCTGTAAAAGGGAGACTCACTCTGGCCCAAGAAGCTTTTGTTTGTTTATGCTCTCCTTTTTATGAAAAGACGGTCATTTTCTAAATGTGCAGTGTTGAAGAAAGAGGTGCTGTTGTCACTGATAAAACAAATGAAGGTTGAACAATATTTTAAAATGAAGTGGTATGTATTTGAAAGTTGTGTAAATTGGATTTGATTTCTTTATATTCTGGCATCCTTTGAGATGCGATAAGCTGCATGCATAAATGAAACAGTTTAGTTGAACATTTGGTTAACTAAATCTGGTGCACTTTTCCTTTCTCTCTCTCTTTCCCTCTCTTTTTGTTAATGTGATCTTTATGTGCTGGTGTCAGCATCTGAAATTTAACCCTCTGAGTACGGCCAAGCACTTCTACCCGAATGATCCCAAAACCCTTCTCAAAACAAACTATTTTAGATTGGAATTGACCAAGCTATTGTGTGGTTTGTAAGCTGCACAATGAAAGCACCACATGTCCCTGTCCAACAACCAATCTCTAAAGATGCATCGTATGTGATGCAAAATCTCAATCTGGAGTCGTTTACTTTGTTTAAATCAGGGACCTTTATGAATTCAGGTCTGTGTAAAAATGTATCTAAAAACATATATACTAATTCCTGTCTAAATTATGCATCATTTTTATATTTTTTATTTAAGAGGAGTATGACTATCTACTGGTGCACAATATATGAAGACATTAATGAAATTGTTTTGCACAATAGTTTTGTAAAATATGTTATTTAATCCAATGATATGAAAATAAGAGGAACAAAATGACCCAGAACTCTTTTATTTCCACCTCGTGCTCAAAGGGTTAAACCTCTAGTACAAGACAGTACATGTGCCGGTATTTGAACGTTAAAAAGACAAAAGGTTGTACAACAGATGTTACTTTATGAAGTAATGGAGAATTCAACACGTTTTATTTATAAGCACTCTTGGTTGTCGTTTCATATCGTGAGGATGTCTTTGGATTGGTATTTCTTTCTTTTTTTTTCTCTGTCTAATTACTCTCCCACAATTCCGCACTGCAGCGTTATCTTTTGGGGATATGAAAGGTAACCATAGTTACCTCACCTCTGATTGACAGTTCTGCTCCATTTTTTTGGCAGTTCATTTGCTGAAGTAACTGACAGCTGCCAGTGTAAGGATATCTTAAGTGTAAAATATTGGCATGTAAACAGCACAGACACTGTTATGCATTCTGTGCCGTGTTTTTTGTTGTTGTTGTTGTTGTTGTTGACAATGAAGCACCCATTATATGACTTCATATAACCTTTTTTTCTACAGCAGCATTAAAAGGAAACCGTTTTTTTTTTTTGGCAATAAGACTGTGTGTCGTGGCTCACGATTATGTAGGTGCTGTGCGTTTTCTAATGAGCACATTAAACTGAAAATTGTTTCTGGCCGGTGATGAGTTCCAGACGAGTTTACAGTGAGTGGCAGGGCCCTGCAGAAGATGAAAGCTGTCACACCATCATCCTGTGTGTCTCCACAAAGCCCTGCCTGGAACAGGAATAGCCTATGGGCCATATCAGGGGCCACTACGGGGAGCCTCAGAGACAGACACCACCCAAGCACTATAGCGGTGGCACCAGTATCACATGTCCATCAAGTGTGCGTATCAGCCATACGTGTTCCTTTCTGCGATCGTCTCCATTCGAATGTGTTGGGCCACATAGGAAAAGGGAAATAGAAACCACATAGTGAGTACTGAACAGCAGGTAACTCGTAGCTGCGTGGCTTCTCCATTCACAAACGCAACAGTATGTGAACGGAGATCTGCCCTTCCCCCTTCATCTCCATGACTGGATGTAGCAGATAATTGCATAAACCCTGGCACTTAGCTGTCTCATTTTCACCATTTTATTCCCCGCTCTGTAATTAACCCACACTTCCATTTTGTGTGTACAGTAGATTTTTTAATAAGAAAAAGAGAGAGGAGACCGTTGTTTAGGCCTCATGGAGGATGACAACAATGCAGCAATGATGAGCACGTGGCTTTCGAGTCCTCAGCTATGCGCAACAACAATTAAATACAGTCTATCAGGACAGTTAGTTAGTTGGGTACAGACACTAGGCCCATTGCCTCTCCATGAAGCAGGCCATTCGCTCACAATAGAGGAGGTGGAGAAGGACGGATGGAGGATTGTTTCTCAACTTCATATTTTGTCCTCGTGGTCTGTTTTCTTCTTCTAGCTGCTGAATATGTTTTGCGTCAGGTCCTGTCACCAAAACCACCTCACTGATAAACTCCGACACACAGTTATAGACCAACAACCACACACACACACACCCACACACACCCTTCAGCTGCCAGGTAGAGGGACTTCATCCGCGGTGACAAGGTGCCGCTGAATGTGAAAATGTCAGCCTTCACAGCCGTGCCTGACGTCTGGCGCCGTATTTAAGGCTCTCATTAGTCGCAAAAGAAAATATGCGTGAAATTGAAGTGTAAGAAAAGCATTTTCTCTCCCCTCTCACATCCAGGGAGCTCAGAGTAGGCTGGGCTTATTAAGGTTCAAAACAGGCGTGTAGGAGACAATGTGTAGCCTGAAGGCACACGCACACACACACTCACACTTATTCACTATGTATTCCCCACAATCCCTCAGACTACAGGCTTCATGTCTACAGATAGGTGTGCGGAATGTACTCCGTTGAAAAACGAGTATCAAAAGAACAAATGGTCACGTGTGCCGGATTTTGGATAAAATGACATTTTGCGTGGTATGAGTACTATGCCAAAATATGAAGAGGAAATATCCATGTCGGATGAAAGGAACGAACTGGCTCAAATATGCTATGGAGACTAACATCTAACTTGCATTTTGGATATGTTCCTACGTGCTAGCACATTACTGCCGCGTTGTAGCCAACACAACGTAAACGTCGACATCCTCCCGGGAGGAGCGTACAGTACAGCTCAGCCGATGTGCGACTTTCAGCGGCTCAGACTTGACCCTTAATGCGGCTGCAGTGTACCGCAGATTGAGATAGCTTCATCAGGTGTAATGCACTACGCCCTTGAATGGATCCACACTGCACAATGGACCCACACTGCATAACACAGACAAACACACACGTCGACAAGCACAACGTGATTCTCCTTCCCAGCTAGCAATTCACTGTTCTCGTGAGGATGTTTTTTTTCAGGCCCTTCAAGGTTATGAATACTGCTTCTCTCATTTCATTTGTTCTATTGGGTGTTTATGAAAAATGCATTCCATGCAGTGAAGCCACGTTTTCAGAAGTAATTCCAGACATTGATGAGGGGGGGGGGGGGATCATTCTGATTGAGACGTGTGTCACACCCTACTGTTAGGCTATAGTGATTTAAAATGATAAGAAAATGGAAACACAGGCATTCAGGTTGCACACAAACGTACACGTGAAATATGCTGTCCAGCAGGCTCATGGAATTGCACGCGCACACACACACGCACACACACGCACACACACACCCGATAGGCCTGGATTTATTCTCCACCGTTGACCCCATGTTGTACAATGTCTGGAGAGGCCTTTGAGCTTGAAGGGAGTTCTTTAACTTCTGTTATTTACATGCCTAATAATTCACTTCTCCAACACCACCTTCACCTTGGAAGCAGTCCCATTAGACATGCTAATTTAAGGAGGACCGGTAAATTCTCTTAACACAAACAAAATACTAATGTGAAAAATACTGGCATGCGTCTAAATCACGGGTGCGTCCCGCTGACCTGACCGTTACCCCAGCCTGCAGAGAGGGGGTAGGGAAGACAGAGGAAAGGAGGAAGAGTGGGGGCGGCGGCTTGTAATGCACCACCGTAGATCTTCCGGACGTCACGTCACCAAAGTATCTTAAAATAACGCGTGTGATGAATGTGCAATTTCCTTCATTTACGTGGCTGTGGTTTGCTCAGGGCTACACGGGGATGGAAATCTTAAATGGGGCTTGAACAGCACTCCTCACAACAAGAAATCAATATGTCATGCAGCTTAGGGGAACTATCTGCTCTGGCCAAGGAGTGTGGGGGGGGGGGGGTCATTTCCTCGAAACGCCACAAACACAAAAAATAATCACATACACACACACACACGGAGAAACATATGCTATGTGTGTGTGGTTTCAATAGAATAATGACACCTGTGTTCTTTATTGCAGAACAGGGGACAAAACATAACCTCTCCGTAACAACAAAGACCATAAAGATATGCAGCCATATTACACCACGGATCATCACCCTAGATAAGACAGAAATGGCTCTCAGGACTCACTTACTAGGCCTACGCAACACATATAGACCTACATTGAATTACATGCACGTAGGCCTACATAAGCACCTGCAGTGCACACACATACACACACACACACACATACAAGCGAACACTCAGACAAAGTGGACAATTCTAATATTGTTTGGCATACTGTCTTCACAGAACAGGAATAGTTTCATGGCTGAAAATGTTCAGTATTTGCAAAGGCTTTATTTCTATATTAACCCATTTGAATTTGCCTTGGTAACAACATCATTCCAGCATGTCTTTGAAACGTGAGGAAATGGAGACCCCAGGGACACACTGAAATTGTGCATTTATACTGCTGTCATCATAGCCACAGTACTGTCCTCATGACACTGGTCATGCACTTTACTTACTCATCTGCCTGGTGGAAGTGGAAGGGTTTTATGATGGCCACTGGAACCGGAAGGAACAGCCCTGGTTGAGTTGTTGCGTGGTGCAGAGAACTGCTGTCTAACGGAGTTTGATGGAAATGCAGTAAGTTCGCTAGCCAAGCTTGTTTCAGTAATGTACCTATTGCATTTTTTCCCTCAAAGCTTAATTTGACTCGGTTAGGAAGCTAGCTAGCTTGCTCAGCATCGGTTAGCTAGCTAGCTAAGTAAGTGTTGAGGGGTGCCTAGCTTTCCCCACATACATGTATGTTAGCTACCTAGTGCTGCTAACCTGGGCAAATGCAAGACAGTACTCATTAGGTGTGCTTGCTGAAGGCAAATCACAGCTTTACATTTCTTAGAGTCTTTTTATCACTATTTTCTTCCATCCTTTTTGTCCCTTAAACGATGTAAGCTGTCCGCATGAAACAAACGTCCAAGTGTGTCGACTCTCGCAACTTAGATTGCTTATCAAAAAGCTGTTTGATACTATAGATTATTTTTGAACTATTAACCATTTTAAATGTGCCTAAATCAACATAGGTTTGAATGAGAACCATACTGTAGGAATAGGGCAGTAGCTACAGTATTCTAAACAGTCCTGCTCCTTGGCCAATTAAGCTATAAGATCAACTTTAAAACCTTCAGCGATCCTAACTTCAAATTCCTTAGCTTTTATCAACTATAACTATATAAATGTGCGTAAATTAGCATTAAATAACTCAACAATAGTAACTCTTGAACCGTTCGAGCTAGAGACACCAAACCAACTTTCACATGGTCAGGCTATCCTAACTTTAAATTCTTTAAAAAACGTTTATCAACTATAACTATATAAATTAGCAAGAATGTGTATTAAAGAACTCACCAACAGCTATTCTATCCTATCAATCAATAGATCCTTCACAATCTAGAAAGGACACCACATTTTCTTCAGGAAATGTACTTTTCCAGTTAATTATTACATTCATGACACTTTTGTATTATAACCATGATACACACCAGAAAAATGTAACCCAAATCATGCCGTCTACCAGTGAGCTGGGAAGATACCCGAAGGTAAGTTTTCATTATTTCTAACAACACAGATAATAATTCAATGGCAACATAAATGTAGCCAGTGATGTATATTGTGTTGGCACTGCCATAGCACACATTGGTAAAGGGGATGAGAATACGCTATGAAAGTGACGTGTTCAAAGTATGTCATACTTATGTCATACTTACCCATAATCGCTTGACTAGACTTCAAGATTATATCATCAAATGTATCATGAAAACAAGGTCATTTAAGAGATACACTGCATATACTGTATACAATCATACACGTAATTGTGTATCGACTTAGTCATGCCCATGCCTTTTATGACGATCAACAAGTAAGACACATTGCTGAAAGTTAGAGAAGCCTAATTTGGACTACATCTTCTAACCTGCTGCTTTGATAGCAAGCCAGAGCGTGCCTGCTCAAGCTGAGGCCTTACAGGACGGTAGGAACCCGTCAGTTACAGGCCGTTTTATGTGTTTTATTTTAGATTACGCAGATTTTTTGTTGGCTGAATATTTACCTGCCATAACTTTTTTTTTTTATTCAACAAAAATGTTTTGTTTGTAGACCGGTGAGCTGTCAAAAGATTTCTAGTTCATGTGTGTAGTTCTAGACACTGACAATGCAAATTTGAGGCTCATTCTTAGCCTACAAAACAAGGAATACGGAAGTAAACTTGACACGTCACTTGCACATTGTATGGAATAGAATATAACTTTATTGTCCGTAACGTAGCCAACAACAACGGAAATGAGTTTTCTCCTCCATTCTCAAGACATCACACATCACGGTATACAGTTGAGACGAGCACAGGGTCAAGCTGCAGGGCAACACCCCTGGATGAAAAGCAAGTTGTGGGGTTAGGGGCCTTGCTCAAGGGCCCAACTGTAGGGGAATGTCTTTAGGATGTGAACCCAGTAGCCGTCCAGTTGCTAGACCAATTCCCCCTTATTTTTCCAGCACCTGGTCTGGGAATTGAAATGACCATCTTTCGGTAAAACGTCCAGTTTTGAAGGGTCAAGCGATGTTCTCCCACAGTTCTCCTGTCTAGTTACACAAACTCGGTCCTGGTTCTGCTGTCACTCACCCCCGTGAACCCTACACAGGGGTCAGCTAATGGCTGCAGGCTGCCACCCTACCAAGAGTAGGGAACATAAGAGCTCCAATTGAACTGATATCTGATATCTGTTCCCAGGCCAGCCTTTAGATCTTTTCAAGTTCCAGGAAATACATCACCAGTCCCAAACTCACACCTCTCATGGATCCTGTTAGGACAACACAATCAACACAATCATCTCTTTGAACCTTCAAATGCTTGCTTTCTCCCCTGATGTGTTGTAAGACAATATTGGTGGCTGAGTTCAAAATGTATCCCTTGCTAAATATAATATTTTCAGTTGCAGAAAGATGACATCTAGCCCTAGCCTATAGAAAACCATATTGAAAATGTGCTTGGCTTGTTGCTCTAGCTTTCATCGGATAAGATGTGATGGTGTCTGGTACCTCGCGTGTACACTGCTTCCGTTACTGTTGCCTGTTCATGTATATCCTTCTTATTCAACAAACCTGCAAACACCCTGCAGCTACAACCTCTAAGGGCTTCACGATAACTATAACCATGACTACATGATGGTTGTTGTCTTACTGTTAAATTGCTGTTGTTTCTGCTGTTGCTGTTGATCATAGTTTACTATAGGCCTACTCTTTCTACTACTGTTTGGGATTTCAGGAGTAATACATAGCTGACCAGGACGGTTGGTGGCAACATTTTAAGTGAGACACCATTAAGAAAGAGGACGGGTCAGTTTATCAGTGAAATGGATCTGTAACTGGCTCTCGTTTCTATCATTCCCAGTGATCACAAAGGGCAGATTCAGTTCTCCCAAGCTTTTTCTCCCATTAACCAATGTGAGGAAGCTGTCTCCTCTCAGCCTCCGATGTGGAAATATCCTCCCAGGTCAGGGGTCAGACAGCCGAAGCTGGGCGATAAGGGAAAGTGCCTAGCACCATTTAAAATGACCCCCGGTCCCCATCCCACCCCCTGGAGTGATGTCCATCACTATCTCCTACTCTGGAGGATGTTCAGGGCTACACAAGTATACAGGGTCAACCACCACTCGTCCCTCCCCCTAAGGCACTAATATATTATTGGTTTAAATCCATGAACCCCACTCTATATGAAGAGTCATTTTTTTCCTTTTAATAGCCAGAGAGAACATATGCCTTGATGGCGTCACAATCTTCATTATGATTGTGCCAATAACACAAATAGAAATAAATAACTGTTTTAGCACATATTGTGGTGCATTTTGATCTTAATACTGTTGCCTCAGCAAAGATAATGGCAATAGATGGTCTATCGGATATTCATACGGATTTGCTCCTAGGTGTGTATATTTAGTTCCATCAATATTTGAAATGAACCAAGAGACAAGACAGTGAGGTAATTGTATGCAATATGATTACGTATGTTTGACAACATTGCAACACATTTCTGATTACTCCCAAATAGCATAAACAAGAAATTGCACATTTATCCACGTTTTTAATAAAACATTTAATTGAATTTGTTTAATTTGAGTTATATCTCAATGAGATTGCATTGGTATGGTAATATCAAAGGGACTAACATCAAATGTGAATTCTGTGATCTGTTTTGATGGGTAGGTTTAGTGATATCATGAGATGTGTCCCACGAGATGCCAACAGTATGTAACTTTAGGGGTTAAACGGGGGTGGTCCTGTCCCAATCTGAGATCCTCTCTGTCGCTGAGCTCCTGGGATGACACCCGCTCACCAGTCCTCTTAAAGCTCATTATCACGCTTAAATTATTTCCTCCCACAAGCACCTTAATTAACACACGTCCAGACCACGTCTGGTCGCACAAATTGATTACAACATCAGACCAAATGTCTGCAGTGCTGAAGCTATCATGGAACAAAGGACGAGCAATCTTGGAATGGCTCACAGTCTTGGAACCATGTAGAAAACACATTACATATGCTAGACATTTTATGATATAACGGGCTCTGTTTTTCCACAATCGAATGCTAATGAATGATGCGATTTAATGTATGCATACAGACCAAACAAAGGACAGCAGTAATCAGCCCATCTTTCCCACAGAAGTCTTTACCAGTGCTGTGGTGCTGCCTGGGTTATTTCAAGCTTTGCCTCAATCACTGGCATTAGACATATTTTCAGTCCTGAAGGGGTTAATTAAGGGCTGCGCGAAAAAGCCTAAATTAATTGGCTCATGTCCGAATGAGAAGAAGAAGCTGAAGAAAATACATCTTGGCGTTTTTATACATTAGAACAGCTGACAGCAGTTAATTGCCACGGACATAAATATAATCTCAATAATGAGAAAAATGGTAGAAAAAAATAGTAAACAGAGAGGAAACAGGGGTGAAGAATGCACCTTCTAAATGGGGTCAGTTTGTAAACCATGGATAGGCTCTCTGTTTTAAAAAGACAGAGGGGACAAGGGAGGAGTGGTAGGTGTGTGCAGAGGGAAGGAACCTCTGTATTGTGGGTATTTTAAGTGAAGGTGCAGTGACGTCCGTCACGCCTCAGTGGTCATGAAACAGAGTCGGCAAAAAAGCTGAAGGAGTGCTCTCCTCCTGAAAGGCTCATCAGGACTTGTCATCGCTCTAATGAATATCATTTAAATTGCTTTGTATATCGCAGTGAGTTTGGATGTCGATTTAATTTGCGCATGTGTTTGAGTTCTTCTGCTTGGCTAGGCGAACGGAGAGCGCTAGACTAATGAAAAGAGAGCTGGGGTGACAGCGTGATGAGACTCGACCTGATCAGATGGGTTTGAAAGGAAATTCTGACAAGGCAGAGAATAAAAAAAACACACACACACACACTGCACTTCAGGAAGTAACTGCAGAGAGGTTTGTATTATCAAGGCTCTCGGTGCATTGTGGGAGTGTTGCACCTGTTCTAATTTGCCGATATCCCCTGTTGTGGGAGGCACTAATGATTTGTCGGGGAGCATCCCAAAGTTAGGGATAGATAAAATAAAACCACATGTCTTTCCTGTGGATGAACCATCCCTGTTTTTAAGCATGGCCTTATCAAAATGAAATTACAATATTTGCTGATACCGTATTTCAACCTTCCCTTCAAATTGTCTTCTCCCTCCCCCATTCCTGTGTGCGTACTGTACTAGCACTTCTCACTGTAAGCCGTGGAATATTACAACCTTTCCCGAAGCAAAAGATATATATCCACATTGAAGAATTGCAAAAACAGCACAAAACATTTCCAGCCTGGCGGTATCTAGTGAGGCGCTTATGATTTAGCATTGCAGGTGTATCTGAAACTGGGAGTAGCAGACAAAGGCTGGACACCTTTTTCCTAAGCACTTATGTAATGTGTATTTCATTACAATTACCCTGGGTATTTAATCAAGTCAAATTCAATTATGAATCACCACTTAGCAATTAATCCAATCAATTAGACGTTCATGCTTGTCATTTCAGTATGTGTCACAGATGTGGAAAGTGTGCAGTGAATTCAGCACATTGTCACGGTCATGGAAGGGAGGCCGGAGCGTGTTAATCAATAATCAGTGTGAGGGAAGCTCCTCTGAAAATATAGTTGACCAAGCTACCCTTAAGAAAATGTTATAGTTTACATAGAAAAAGTAGTTCCCCGCACCCAAACTACTTTGTGAAAAATGATCATATCTAAATCAGAAATGTCTTTGAATAACAATATTGCAAGAGCAGATCACTCTGTGGTCGGATGTTAAGGCGCAACTGAAGGAAATGAACTACTTATCTGAAAGAAAATGGCCTACGTGGTGTCGATATTAGTCTGGAAAATTTATTCTAGTGTCAAAATTGACTACAAAGTGTAAATGGGATAATTTTGGTCATAAAGTCAGTCTCGTACAAAACTGAGTTTTGTAAGTAAGTTCGTCATGACTTTCTTGAGGGTTAGGTTTTGATTTGAACAATGCTCACTTGCCCACTGACACGGGATACAAGGCTGCGGTGATTGTGCTCTATCCAATCCTACCACAGTTCTGTACTGAGACAGACTTCCCAGCAGCGCAGCGGATCGGACTTTGTTTACATACCACAACACTTCGCAGCATATTTTAACTTGAGAAATACTGTACCAAACACCTTAGCTAGATGTAGAATTTCGTAGCCAAAAACCTCCTCTGCAAAAACGTACACATTTATTCCAGATTTCTTTGGGTCGTGTTTTTTGAGGAAGTGATACTGGCTTGGTTCCTGTGGTGTCTCATGGGGACAAACATCAGTAACTGCCACATTGAACCACACCCCAAAGACTGAAATCTTGTATTTCGTAATGAGCAACAGAGAAACACATGCGTAATCAGTGCGGTCAGTCGCTCTTTAACAGAATGTGTAATTCATCCTATTAAACACAAAAACAATGTTTCAAGTGAGAATTCTGATGCCGAAAAATCTGGGAAAATCTTGCCTACCCACATTTTATTTTATTTTTGCAAAAATAGTGAGTAGTTCCAGTAGTTAGCTACACCACTACATGGCCAAAAAAGTCATTAACTACCGAAAACATTACCAAGATTTGAATCTAGTTCAATTACCATCAAACTACTGCAAAATGTAGTTGAATTACTCATTCACTACTCCCCAACACTGTCAATAACTGATTAAAGTGCTCTAGCACTAGCTTCAATGCACAAGACGCTGGATGTGACATAGCTGCAGTTGTCACAGTCAACACCTGGCTTCTTTTGAGCCTTTTCCATAGAAAATAATAACACAGGCTGGAAGCTAAACTAGTGCAGACCCTTTAGTCAAAAATGACACAAATTGTTCACTGGAGTGAAAGCTGTCATATTAAATACCCTCCTTGAGTTGGTACAACAATCAGTCTGCCTGGGAAAATATCGACAGAGACCAGGGAGAGGCAGCTAGCATCCCTGACAGGCCACGCAAGTTAAACAGAGGCACATAATAGGATATTAAACTTTAACTACCCCATATTCATTCCAATCATCTGGGAAAGAAATTACCAAAACTTCAGGCTCGAAATTTCATTTGTGTCGCATTGGAAAGGTTGAATTTATGGGCCCTTTTGTTAAAAGGGTATATGCTGCGCTGAAAAGTTCTCCAGGCCTTTTGTCGAGTCTCCCTGTGACATATGTCTTCATTTGAGAAACCTCAGCTCATGCCAGGGTGGAACTTTTATTGGCAGGCCCTTATTTCCCCTCGAGTGCTATAACTGTTGCACAGGAAATAAAGAATAAATGCCAACACACTTCCTAATGCTGAGAGTGATTTCATTACTGAGACACTGGACTAATTTGGGGATTGTGGGGGAAGGGGATTTAGACATACACACTTATACTTGTGTGTCTTTGGAAACCTACATGAATGTTGCCTTACGTATCAACTGTCCAACAATGTTTTCGATGTAGGCTACATTGAATTAGTATGTTCTGTACTTGGCATAGCATACCTGTATGTAACTGCACTGCAGATTGTGCATTTACTGATTTACAACTATTATTTCAGGCAATCTTGGATAGAAACTGTCTTGAAAATTTCCCTAAACCTACCTTTCAAAGAAAGACTCACCCATTTTGAATGTTATATTGATTTTGTGTATCTCTGAGCGATGTTCTATCGATTCCCGGGGGCATTTCATGATATCATGTTTATCTGAGCTATTGCCGATCAAGCAGGGAGAAATTCGGCCGGTATGACGTAGCATTGTGATAAAGACGCTCTCACTACACTGGAGGTTATTAGGAATATGACTTTTAGTGAGGAAAAAAACGTCTATCATACATTTCAATACTGTCCGGTGTCATAATGCGCGAATTTGTCGTTCTCTCGAATGAGCCATTGATATTCCTACCTCGAGAAATGTGTAATTTAACAGCGGGTCTACCACATTTCTCCTATTTGTTTGCCTCTTCAGTCCAGGGTGCATTGCATGGCGCCATTGCTATGTCAGACTCCACTCATCAATCTGCCGGTATTATTGTGTGTAGCTACGTTTGCTAGATATCTAGCTAGCCAGCCAGTCCATATAGAGAGCATTGCATTGTGGGTTTGTGTAGTCGACTTGCAACAGATTTCCACGATTTTCACATGTTGCTACCAACCTTATTATTACGACAAAAGTAAACATCTGTTCACAAAAATGTTGTTCTCACATATTTCCGTTATTTAACATTGTAAATTATAGGAATTAGTGGTTTTAGGTGGATTGTCCTTTAAGGTCATGCAGTTAAAATGTTCCCATTAAAAGAAAAAATGAAGAATCAGAGAAGGAGAAGAAATTAAATCTCATTTGAAGAATCTGATAAGATGAGAGGTTGTCATGACGAGGGTCGGTCAGAGAGATCTCTCCTCTTAACTAACCTGCATCTTGACAAGGCAATCAAGTCCCCCGGAGCATAATTAAATGATAAGTTCATATTTTAGGGACAATTTGTGTGGCGTCTGCGAAGTTGTCACGGCGCTCGCTGGAGTGATGAATACCCTTATTAGCAGCCACAGTGCATTCTGTCAGAGAGGGCCAACCAGAAGGGGTGAACAACAGGATGACCCCCCCCCCCCTCCCACCCCACCCCACTCCTTCTTACAGTCAGCCCCCTGTGATCACTTAAGATATCCTTACAAAGGGCAGTTAGAGGTAAACAGGACATGCACTCTACCATGTCACATGAAAGGACGTGCTCCTGTAAATCAATGAAAGATGATGTAAGCGTACATTGAATTGTTTGATATGCAAACTGATTTTCTATGCAAAGCTGGCAGCTTAGATGCACAAGTACATCTAAAGCCCAGCTGAATATAGCTCCAGTGCCAATTGTCAGACACCCAATTGGACAGGCATATGTGGATTGTTAGAAACATTTGGCCGTAATGTTTCCCCTGTGCTTTTCTTCTATTCGGCTCATGTGAGAATCATCTCTGAAAAGGTGGGCAGATATAATAGACTAACAGCCATTGATAGGTGAGTGAACAGTACGCTCTAACCTCCGTTGGAAAAAATAGGAGGTTTTTTTCACATTTCTGTCAAATCCCCTCCCTTCCCTTTCAGCGGCACTTCTTTAAGTCTCATTTACTTTAATCCCGTATGGTGTGGCAGTAGCATGGGCTCCAAGGGGACTCCATTGTGACATTCTCTCATTGTGTCTGGAGCATAAAGCAGTCTCTGTTGTCTAGCCAAGCTTCCCCCCTCTAAACACAGCGTGGTTTTTTTCTCAGTGGATACTTCCCTCTCTTAAAAGACAAAAAAAAAAACCCTGCTGTCTTTGACTGTATCCCCAACTGTACTGTGAGAAGGATGAGGGAGGAGTCTGGGTGTATTGAACTGAGGGCAGGGGGAGGGGAGCATAGGGCAAAGTAGGCGGAGGCTGAAGTGACACCATCAGCCAAAGAAAACTAAGAGCGTGAGTGAAACCCAACCGATACATGAGTCATTCTTAATAATTACAAATTCAAAGGGTATTTCATAGTTAACGACAGGAGCTCACATGCCACTAACGTTAGTTTGGGGGTTTTGGATAGAAAAGGAAAGTGTAATACATATAGAAATCTAATATTAAAATCAAATTATACTTTTTATTCTATGAAGTCCTGCTGCTAAACGACTGGCAATAAAATATGCTCCACTTCAGGTTCATTGTAAATAAATCACACTAGAGGAGAACTTAGTTCAATTCAACCTTTATATAACTTCTGTGTAAAGGTCACTTCTTTTTTTTCAGTGTTTCCATAAAACACACCTAGTCTGTCACCCAAAAGCAGCATGAGGTGATACTTTTAATCACTTCTGCACCATATTCACACAAATCTGAATGCCTTACCTTTGCTCAAACGTCTGGGCTACATCCAAATCTATATACTGAATAGTGGTCCACTTTCCAGTTTTCCACTTAGTGCTTTGTGTTGTGGCCATGTTTCACAGATGAATAAGTCATTAAACACTGCACATGCGGAGAAGGGCAACCGCTCCTCTATCCCCAGTGATTGGGTCTGTTGGCAAATGAAATGCTGAAACACGTGAGAGATGCAGCGGAGTCGGAGATTTCGGTCATCTGATAGCCTGCACGCCACAGTGACAGCAGCTGGAGTCATTGTCACCTGTTTGATTTTTTTTCTTTGGGGGGGGGGGGGATTTCCTCGTAAATATGTCCGCAACTCATCCATTGGACCCACCCTGGCCACACTTGAAACATTTGGTGAGGGAGAGGCATGTATTTACTGTAGAACTTATCCTGGAAGAAAAATAATGAGAAAAGAGAAAAGGATTGGCTTGTGTCATTGGGAGGCTGAAAGAGAGGAGAAACAATGTAGGCTTACTTAGAATGAACGAGAGAGTAAGTCAGCAAGTACACTGGGGGGACAGACGGAGAGAGAGAGGGGAAGGGAGGGGTAGCAGCTCATGTCCATCAGTGTAATACTTAAAAAATATATATTAAAAAAGTGCCTCCCTCTCTTCTTTTGCCCCCTCAGAGAGCCCTGTCACATGCAGTTTGTCCTGATGTCTGACGGATTAGCCCAAGACACTCGTCTCAGGACCCTCCTCTATATGTCGTTCATTTAATGCATGATGACGTGGCCAATTACGGCGAGGCTGCACGCTCAAATAGCATGTCAAAACCTGTGTATCAATCTATTAGATACTGTCTCCTTGCGCATTACAAGGCACCGTAAAGCACATATCTGTGCAAAGGGAAAAGTGCTGACCTCATGGGGAATGGGCCTGAGATCTCACCACAGCCTTTTAAAGAATCAAAATCCTTAACGAGACATACCTCAACAGAACGGCCCTGCCTGTGTCTGAGAACTCCTCCAATATTACTGTAAACATGCTTACTGTAATATGCATAGTCAAAGAGAAGAGGTACAGTATTGCCTTCGAGAGCATTTCCCCTCTAAGAATTCTCATATATATCAGCCTATATAGTTTAAAAGTATGGATTTATTGACTTGCATTTCCAAAGGTCATCTATTCCTAGTCTGGTCATATAGGGATACGGTTATGCGGATAGAGTCCTCTGGGAGCTGCCATGGTTGCACCCCCTGGGCAGCCTGGGATTTTGCCCACTCTCGTGCCATCCAGAAACATTCACATTCATCTTGAGAGATGCCCCCGAGCCACTTTGACAAAACTTTGTAACAAGTCAAAGTTTGTCTGATGAGATGTTGTTGACTGAGATTGACGAAGGCTGAAACACTACTCCACTATATGATAGAAAATTAGTACAGTTAATTGTGTCGTCTATGTGTGTGTGTGTTTGTGTGTATGTGAGAGTAATTCTAAATCAATCTCTCTATCTCTCTCTCTCTATCTCTCTCTCTCTCTCTCATGGGACTTCCTCTGACAGTGAGGCTGTTACGTTTGTCTGCCTTAGCTCACTCTTTGATGCTGTCACATTCGATCCACTCAAAAAGTTCAGGCCCATCAACCACTTGCAAATTCGAAGCCCTTGTACGTTTGTGCTGCCAGCTCCATCTTGTTCCTACCCACCACAAAGCTGCCATCCTGCTCTGGCCTTTTATAGAATAACGTATAGAAGAAAGTTGTTTCCATTAAAAGGCTCAAATACATGTTTATAGCAGTAAGGAGTTATCCCTTACTGTATGAACTACCGATGGGCAAACATGGATATTATGCTACATTG
This sequence comes from Oncorhynchus kisutch, assembly GCF_002021735.2. Lineage (NCBI taxonomy): Eukaryota > Metazoa > Chordata > Actinopteri > Salmoniformes > Salmonidae > Oncorhynchus > Oncorhynchus kisutch. Next base: position 60,193,758 of record NC_034181.2, on the reverse strand, counting down.
AATCTCTCTGTTTAGATTGGAGATGTGGAGGGTATAGGCTGCCATACATATGATGATGGCTTCTAGTGCACGGAGCTCCCCGATCTGTCATTTCCTGCTTGGCTGAGATGGCCTGCAACTTAAACATAAACTACACCATCCACTGAATATGTAAAAGATGTCACCATAGCTAAACTTGGCTCAAGCTTTTTCACAGTTTGATCCACGTTTTGGAGAAGCCAGAGGCCAGAGGCAGCAGAGAGGGAGGCTAGCGCCTGGTGCTGAGTGGTCTGGCCCAGTGAGGGTTCCTCCGTGACATGGTTATGTAAAAGATCCAGTTGGGTATACAGTAGCTAGCTGGGATCCATGGCTGACATGCCCAGCGAGAGAGAGAGACACAGCGACAGGGCATGATCTCCAGAGTGACAGAGCTAATCTCCCCGGTTACTGGGTCCGTTGTCGTGTTCTCTGATCAGCTCACATTAAAGCTAAACACGTTGAATGATTTGGAAGAAAATCTAAATCAATTTGTGCAAGCCTCTATTCAGAGCAGTCCCCTTGGGCCCAGGCTTGTCACATCCCGTCGCTGCAGAATTGACGTTTTGACATGCAAAGTTAGATAAAAAAAAATGAAACCCCTATGTGGGAAAGGTAGTTTATACTGTCCCAACATGTCAGTGCTAAAGAGGAACAATCATGTGCCGTCAAACGCTCCCAGCACCCTGTTCCTTTAGCTACATAAATTATGCTAGCTAACATATGCTTGTGTTAGGCTCAACGCTGCTATCAGGAAGCAGCCACTCCTGCTTGCAGGGTGGGTGGATGGCACACAGTGACAGCAGGATGAGGCTGGTGTCAGTCAAACATGCCGTTTGACTGACAGAGGGTTGTCACAGAGGTTGGACACGCTGATGTTTGATTGGCAAGAAAAGCTTTATTTGAAACTTGTTTTTTTTCAGAGAGAGAGAGAGAGAGAGAGAGAGAGAGAGAGAGAGAGAGAGAGAGAGAGAGAGAGAGAGAGAGAGAGAGAGAGAGAGAGAGACATATAACCCATTGGAATGGAGTGAAATAAATAGAGAAATATTCTGAGAGAGAGCGAGAGAGAGAGAGAGAGAGAGAGAGAAAGGAATCAGGTCATGTCGAGGTGAGTGCCCTTATCACGCACACACAGAAGATGTCGTCCATTTGCTGTGACACTCGCACTGATATCCTGGCTGGCGTAACAGAGGAGATGTGCTGCTTGTCTTTTTGACAGTTTTGGGTGGGCTCGGTGCATTTCACAGCGCCAGCACTGTGAACTTTGCTGAACAACCGTCAGTCTTGCACGGTCTTGAGGGGATTTCAAACTTAAACAAAACAGAGAGGGGGAGTCTAAGGCAAGTGTTTACGTTTGCTTTATGGTCTATTCTATGTGTATTCAGTACAATATTCCAATAGTTTCCCATTAATTAAGACATTCTCATGCTCCTTTTCTGACGAGTGTCATTGTTATGTACATATAAATTATGTACAGGTATTATCTACTGGTTTTACATAATTACTGTGTCTTGGATAACCTCCACTTAAAGGCAGTGTAGCCCTAATCTCTCAATGCCAGAAACGCCTTCAGCTGTTAGTAAGAGCACCCCAAGAAAAATTAGCCAAATTACAAACTTTTAAATCAATTAAAATATTAGGTTGTTCTAAAAGTATATATTTTTTCTCCAAATCAGCTCTAACTTCTGAACAAATCACACAATGCCCACACAATGCAGTCCCTACCATCAATGTGGCTTCTAAAGCATCTCAAACAGCCAGCAGCACCAGCAGAGACCGAGCATGATCATGGGCTTCAGTGAGCATGGAAGTCAACCGGGTACGTGAAAGTCGAAGAGCTAGCTTGCTACCTCTATGCTAACGTTAGCTAGCTATAGGGCATGTAGCTCACATCAAATCACATTGTATCTGTCACGTACACGTGTATAGCAGATGTTATTGCGCGTGTGGCGAAATACTTGTGTTTCTAGCTCCAACAGTGCAATAATATCTAACAAGTAATATCTAACAATTTCACAACAATACACACACTACACACAAATCTAAAGTAAAGGAACAGAATTAAGAATATATAAATATTTGGCCGAGCAATGTCAGAGCGGCATATTCCAAGATACAGTAGAATAGGACAGAATACAGTATATACATATGAGGTGAGTAATGCAAAATATGTAAACATTATTAAAGTGACTAGTGTTCCATTATTAAAGTGGCCAGTGATTTCAAGTCTATGTATATAGGGCAGCAGCCTCTAAAGTGCTAGTGATGGTTATTTAACAGTCTGATGGCCTTGAGATAGAAGCTGTCTTTCAGTCTCTCGATCACAGCTTTGATGCACCTCAACTGACCTCTCCTTCTGGATGATAGCGGGGTGAACAGGCAGTGGCTCAGGTGGTTGTTGTCCTTGATGATCTTTTTTGCCTTCCTGTGACATCGGGTGCTGTAGGTGTCCTGGAGGGCAGGTAGTTTCATCCCCCGGTGATGGTTGGGCAGACCACACCACTCTCTGGAGAGCCCTGCAGTTGAGGGCGGTGCAGTTGTTGTACCAGGCGGTGATATAGCCTGACAGGATGCTCTCAATGGTGTATCTTCTTCTTCCATCTAAATAAGACTGATAATAACCAAAAGTAAACATGTCGGCCAACTGCTGGTAGCTAACTTCTGATGACTTCATACTATAGATAATGCAACGCTATGGGAAACAGTAGCAAGTGTTCATGGTGTTTGTAGGGGCTGTGCGCTGCGGTAATTCGGCCAAACTCCGAGGGAGTTTTCTATACAGCCTGGCTAGCGAGGACTACATTGAAATGCAACGCTTCAGTCATGGATCCGATCGCGACTCGGGTTACATTTCTGGAGAAACCCCACAGCCTCCCTTTCTTTGGAGGGGTGGATTGTGGATTTTGCTCAAATGAGAAGGTTTATTTTTTGATCAACGTTGTCACAATTGCTTCTTGTCAAAGAGGCAGCTGCTAAAGTTAGCTTCCTATAGATAGCTATCCTCTTCCTCGGTTTCTGGACTCATTTCTGGCTATTACTTTCTAGCTAAATAAGTGAGCTAGATTTTGTTTGTGTACTGCCTTTAAGTTGATAACATAGCTATGTTTTTCACTGGTATGGGCTAGTAAATATCCTTAACCTAGCCAGCTAGACGGCAAGCTAAAACCGGGGAGAGAGGGAGAAGAGAATTCCCTTTATGTTTCATCTACTGCTGGCTTGCTAATGTTCACTCAAATACCTATTTACACATGTAATTGATGACATTCGACTTGTTTCTATAAAGGATGTAATTGTGTCAGTATGTTGTGAATGTTGTAGAAAAATCCTCACAGACGTTTTCCATATCAAAAGTGCCACTTACAGCTTACCATGTACAGTAGGCTAGACAATATGTCCCTCCACCGTGTACAGTAGGCTAGACAATATGTCCCTCCACCATGAACAGTAGGCTAGACAATATGTCCCTCCACCATGAACAGTAGGCTAGACAATATGTCCCTCCACCATGTACAGTAGGCTAGACAATATGTCCCTCCACCATGAACAGTAGGCTAGACAATATGTTCCTCCACCATGTACAGTAGGCTAGACAATATGTCCCTCCACCATGTACAGTAGGCTAGACAATATGTCCCTCCACCATGAACAGTAGGCTAGACAATATGTTCCTCCACCATGTACAGTAGGCTAGACAATATGTCCCTCCACCATGTACAGTAGGCTAGACAATATGTCCCTCCACCATGTACAGTAGGCTAGACAATATGTTCCTCCATCATGTACAGTAGACTAGACAATATGTTCCTCCATCATGTACAGTAGGCTAGACAATATGTTCCTCCACCATGTACAGTAGGCTAGACAATATGTTCCACCGTGTACAGTAGACTACAGACAATATGTTCCCCCACCATGAACAGTAGGCTACAGACAACATGTTCCTCCATCATGTAAAGTAGACTACAGACAATATGTTCCTCCACCGTGTACAGTAGACTACAGGCAATATGTTCCTCCATCATGTACAGTAGACTACAGACAATATGTTCCTCCATCATGTACAGTAGACTACAGACAATATGTTCCACCACCATGTACAGTAGACTACAGGCAATATGTTCCACCACCGTGTGTCATATAAATTACAATTTTGCATTCGGGGCTTTCCGGTAGTGTTCGTGGTTTTAATATACAGTGAGCACAAATTGTAAAATTCTAAACTAACAAATATATTTTTTAGTCAGAACCAATGTATAATTAAGCAATAAAACCTGAGTAGGTGTGGTATAAGGCCAAAATGCCACAGCTAAGGTCTGTGTCCAGGCACTCAGCGTTGCGTCGTGCTAAATAACAGCCCTTAGCCATGGTATATTGGCCATATATCACAAACCCCTGATCTGCCTTATTGCTATTATAAACTGGTTACCAATATAGTTAGAGCAGTAACAATAAATGTTCTGTTATACCCATTGCCGTCAGCCAATTAGCATTCAGGCTCGAACCACCCAGTTTATAATGACTAATATACAGTACCAGCTACACAAACATCTGATAGGGTCCATTATTTGCTACCTGGGCTTTAATTAGATTATTTTGGTTGATTTTACTTGATGACATGGAATTATCCTCCGTTTTAATGATAATTCATTACACTATAATTAAGGGCCTTTCAATAGAAATTAATACAAATTGTTACCTAATTAATCATTTGATATGTGTTATTTATTTCTGCACTAAAGTCCATTTTGACATGCACCCGAATTTCAGTCTACCTTTAAACCTACATCACAATTTGGTCTCGTCAAGTCATTACTGGTAATAAATCACTGGTAATAAATCACTGGTAACAAGTCATTAGCAATGGACCGCAAAATGGCTACTGTAATGTATTGATTAAGGTTGTTTCTCCTTGGCAACCTCCTGGTATGATGTCCCTCCAGTTTCTTCGGAGGCCAGTGACAGTGAGGAGCATGTAGAGGAGAGAGGAGACAAGGGCTGATGGGACGTGCAGCGTCACTGGCTCCTCCAGGGTAATTAGCTGTGCAGATAGAGGGCTGTTGACTCAGATCTCCCCTGATGACCCAACGTGTAATAGCCTGACATGAATGGTCAGGTGTCTGATAAACATCACTGATTGCTGTTGGCCAAGTTGTGATAATTGTCTAGCGAGCATCACGGCAGGAGGCCTAACACTATACATACAGTCAAAGGATTTGAGACCCATATTATTGATATGCTCATGCAGAAGATTGTAGATTCAGTATTTCCCGACAAGTAAAACTCCACATGTTCAATCTTGTAGAATATTGTTAAAGGGTAGGTAGCATAATCGTAACCTTAAAACCTGTTACGGCTAGACGTTCTGCTAGCAGAACATCCGGTGAAATTGCAGAGTGCGAAATTCTAAATAAATGATTAGAAATATTTAACTTTCTTAAAATCACAAGTGCAATACACCAAAATACAGCTTAACTTCTTGTTAATCCATCCACCGTGTCAGATTTCAAAAAGGCTTTACGGCGAAAACAAACCATGCGATTATCTGAGGACAGCACCCCATCATACAAACACATGACAATCATATTTCAACCCGCCAGGCGCGACACAAAACTCAGAAATAACAATATAATTCATGCCTTACCTTTGAAGATCTTCTTCTGTTAGCACTCCAAAATGTCCCATAAACATCACAAATGGTGCTTTTGTTCGATACATTTTGTCGTTATATTCCCCATTTTTTTGGCGCGTTTGATTCAGAAAAATACTGGTTCCAACTCGCCCAACATGACTACAAATGATCTAATAAATTACCTGTAAACTAGGTCCAAACATTTCAAACAACTTTCCTAATCCAACTTTAGGTATTTTAAAAGGTAAATAATCAATATATTTTAAGACGGAATAAACTGTGTTCAATAGCGGATAAAATAAAAGTGGAGCGAGCACCAGGTCGCGCGCCCCAAACAAAACAGTAGACTCGACACTAAGAAAGGAAAAGGCTACTTCATCATTACTCAAAAGAAAAACATCAACAAATTTCTAAAGACTGTTGAAATCTAGTTGAAGCCATAGGAACTGCAACCAGATGCCTCAGAAATCTAGATTCCCATAGAAAATCAATTGAAAACACAGTCAACACAACATTTCTTTTCTCTGGATGGTTTGTCCTCGGTGTTTCACCTGCCAAATAAGTTCTCTTATACTCATAGGCATAATGTTAACAGTTTTAGAAACCTTAGAGTGTTCCCTATCCAAATCTACCAATTATATGCATATCCTCGCTTCTGGGCCTGAGTAGCAGGCCCAGTTTACTTTGGGCACGCTTTTCATCCGGACGTGAAAATAGTGCCCCCTAGCCCGAAGAGGATTTAACCGTAGTTGCTCCTGTTAGTCGCTCTGGATAAGAGCATCTGCTAAATAACTTAAATGTCATTGTATGTTTGTCGGCAATTGTTCCCCTTGCTGTGTGGGATTGTATCCTTGCTGAGCACTTCACATTGTACTGAACACCTCTATCTAGGACGAACTGCTCACGTCCTGGCATTTAGATGAGTAGTGATTTCTGCTGTAAGCACTTCTCAAATGTGGACAGGGAGAACCTAGAAAAATAGATATGTTCCTATTGCTAACTCAAAATGGATTGATAATAGA
>NC_034181.2:60179592-60182092 GCF_002021735.2 Oncorhynchus kisutch | reverse complement strand
TATGTCTCAGGCGCGCTTCCTGCTGAAATATTTTTGATAAATAAATCACAGGGTTCGACGCGTTAACCGCTTAGCGACCGGTGGTATACTGAGATAATCGAAACAGTGCTTGCAGGGTTCTCTTCATTTTTTCTGTCGAGGGGTAGATCCAGGAAGAGCAGGGTAGTCATGTGACCCACTATTTTGAGTAACTGTTCCCCTAGATTATCTAGTTCACATAACAACAAATCCCTAGATATCCAGCAAAAACAAAACAGAGAATATGACGATCATAAATCAATATTAGTAAAAGACAGTAAAACCCAAACAGAACATTCTTAGATCGTGATGTAGACTGAACCTGAAATGAAATTCAAACAGCATATTATGTTTCTTTGTCTACCCTCTAACCTCTGGTTTAGTCTTTCCTCTCACTGAGGAGCGTCATTCGGGGCCCTACACGTCTCCTGTGGTGTCTCTCCTGTGATGTTCAGAAAATGATTATGGAGTGGTAGTTGGTTTGTATTTCTGTTTGTGCAGGTCCCTTTAGACCTCTGTAATTGCCAGATATGATTGGGTAAGAAACAAGTGAACTGCGTATTACGGTTGTAGTGTAGTGATATCGAGACTAGTTCTGCTATGAATGAAATTAGTGGTCATGTGTTTTCTTTGCTCCAGTAAATGTTGACCTGTCAAATGTCACATCCGGTCGGTGTACGATAGCAACAGATCTGATCAGTAGCAGCGTGAGTCGGTGCATACAACAAACAGCAACAGCCAGGCCTGTATATCCCTATAAGTAACTGCGCTTCAGTCGTCATTACCGCTGTCTGCATTATTCATGTGCTGTGTGCTTGGAATCAGACCAGCACAGGAAGAGTGCGGTGATGGAAGGTGTGTCTGATATTAAATGTATGTCTGTGGTCACATGGCCTTTGTGTGTGTGTGTGTGTGTGTGTGTGTGTGTGTGTGTGTGTGTGTGTGTGTGTGTGTGTGTGTGTGTGTGTGTGTGTGTGTGTGTGTGTGTGTGTGTGTGTGTGTGTGTGTGTGTGTGTGTGAATATATGTGTGTGTGTGCATGAGTCTGGGTGTGCATGGATGAGGGGACAGGGATGGGGGAGGGAGGGAGGGATAGGGGGAGAGTGAGGGAGATGATTATGCCCATCTGTGGCGTATGCCAGGTGTGCATCCCCCCCTCCATCGCTCCCTCCATCCCTGCACGATTGTGATGCTCTGCTCACCGTCCCCCCATCACACTCCATCAGTGCACTCCAGCTGGCAGGAAACGCAGCAGCCACCGTTCTAACTGGTACCAAGGGGCACTGGAGCATCTCCTCACAGCATACCACAGCTTAACTGTTCCAGCATTTCCTCACAGCATACGGCCACTGAAATGCTAGTGTTTCTTTCTATACAGTCAAGACCCTCCCAGGCGCCATAGTGTTCAACACATCGGCTTCTCAACAGTTTTTACCCCCAAGGCATAAGACTCCTGAACAGGTAATCAAATGGTTACCCGGACTATTTGCATTGTATGCCTCCCCCCCAACCCCTCTTTTACGCTGCTGCTACTCTCTGTTTATCTTATATGCATAGTTACTTTAACTATACATTCATGTACATACTACCTAAATTGACCCGACCAACCAGTGCTCCCGCACATTGGCTAACCGGGCTATCTGCATTGTGTCCCACCACCCGCCAACCCCTCTTTTACACTTCTGCTACTCTCTGTCCATCTTATATGCATAGTCACTTTAACCATACCTACATGTACATACTACGTCAATAAGCCTGACTAACAGGTGTCTGTATAAAGCCTTGCTACTGTTATTTTCAAATGTCTTTTTACTGTTGTTGTATTTCTTTACTTACCTACACACACACACACACACACACACACACACACACACACACACACACACACACACACACACACACACACACACACACGCACACACGCACGCACGCACACACGCACGCACGCACGCACGCACGCACACACACACACACACACACGCATGCACGCACGCACGCACGCACGCACGCACGCACACACACACACACACGCACTTTTTTTCTCGCACCATTGGTTAGAGCCTGTAAGTAAGCATTTCACTGTATTTCACTGTATTCGGCGCACGTGACAAATAAACTTGGATTTGATTTGATTCGATTTGATCCAAGAGTCATATTGAGGTGAGCAGGCTTCCCACAGCCACCATGTACCTCATAGCTGATCTGCAGGTAGTGCACTGAGCAGGTACAGGATCAAAGTGACCTATTTTCACATTCCGTAATGAAAGCGCCTGGCTATCATCGCAGGTACTTAACCTAAATTGCCCCAGTATAATAGCCAAGTCTATAATTGAAAAATATAAACTATGATAAGCCGCCCCAGATAGGGGAACCAGCTAACCAAATAAAAATAAAATATTTGTTCAGGTTTACTCTGAATCATTATATGTAGAATCCCCTTTACTGAGAGCTATCACTGGGCTCTCTGCTAGTGGCTGTGGCAC
>NC_034181.2:60069592-60174592 GCF_002021735.2 Oncorhynchus kisutch | reverse complement strand
GTGTCTGTGCGTGCATGTGTGCTTATGTGTGTGTGTCTGTGTGTGTGTGTGTGTGTGTCTGTGTGTATGTTTGTGCCTGTGTCTATGTGTCTGTGTGCGTGGAAGGGGGGTTAAGGGAGGGGGATAAGGACTCTGTGAGTGGCAAGTGTATGTTAGGAAGCCTTGGTAACAGCTTGCAGTCTCCGGGGAGCGCTGCAGCACTTCAGCTGAGTATCAGACGGAGAGGAAAACAATTTCTGGTGCCAATAATATGGCGCAGATGAAAAATGTTTTAATATCTACAGCTGCTTCATGGCAGGCGCAGTGACAGTGATGGAGTCAATGTCAGCTTTTTCCCTTTAAATGTCATGCTCTGTCTCTGCTCTCTCTCTGTCTCTCTGTCGGTGTGTGTGTGTGCGTGTGTGTGTGTGTGTCTGTGTGTATGGTGTGCATTTGTGTGAGTGTATACGCATGATTGTGTGTCAGAACATATATGGTTTTGTGAGTCTTTGGCATGTATTGATGTGTGTGTCTGTGTGTGTGTGTATGTGTGTGTGTGTGTGTGTGTGTATGTGTGTGTATGTGTGTGTGTGTATGTGTGTGTGTGTATGTGTGTGTATGTGTGTATGTGTCTGTAGCAGTTGAGTGATCAGACTGCTCCTCGTCATTGATCACTATTTTTCTGCCTAATGGCTTGATGCCCAAATCTGAGAGTAGACTGCCTCTCCCTCCCTGTGTGCGTAATGAAACATTTGGCCCTAAACCGCCCCTCATTGTCGCCTCTGCTCCATTTTTCCTTCCTTGTCTTTCTTTCTTTCTCTCTCTGTCTCTTTTCTCTTCTTCTCCATAAAGATACTGCTCTCAGCTGTCAAATAAAACTCCCCAAACCCGGCAGCCATCATTAAGATAATCATTTGCTGCTTTTTCAATTTTTTTCATATTTGATCATTTTTTATATGCAGCGAGACGGAAATGATAAATTATATAGCATTGACTGCTTCTCTGAAATAAAACATGTTGCTATATTCCCCGAATCAGCACTATGTTAACAAATAGTACTGCTCTACTACTACAACTACTACAACTAAACTCAGAAAAGAAAATGTCAAACTTAACATGTGTAAATATTTGACTCAAGATTCAACAACTTAGACACAAACTGAACAAGTTCCACAGACATGTGACAAACAGAAATTGAATAATGTGTCCCTGAACAAAGGGGGGGTCAAAATCAAAAGTAACAGTCAGTATCTGGTGTGGCCACCAGCTGCATTAAGTACTGCAGTGCATCTCCTCCTCGTGGACTGCACCAGATTTGCCAGTACTTGCTGTGAGATGTTACCCCACTCTTCCACCAAGGCACCTGCAAGTACCCGGACATTTCTGGGGGGAATGGTCCTAGCCCTAACCCTCCGATCCAACAGGTTCCAGATGTGCTGCATGGGATTGAGATCTGGGCTCTTCGCTGGCCATGACAGAACACTGACATTCCTGTCTTGCAGGAAATCACGCACAGATCGTGCAGTATGGCTTGTGGTATTGTCATGCTGGAGGGTCATGTCAGGATGAGCCTGCAGGAAGAGTGCCTCATGAGGGAGGAGGATGTCTTCCCTGTAACGCACAGTGTTGAGATTGCCTGCAATGGCAACAAGCTCAGTCCGATGATGCTGTGACAACGCCCCAGACCATGACGGACCCTCCACCTCCAAATCGATCCCGCTCCAGAGTACAGGCCTCGGTGTAACGCTCATTCCTTCGACAATAAACACGAATCCAACCAAAACCGCAATGCGTCAGTGAAGAGCACTTTTTGCCAGTCCTGTCTGGTCCAGCGACGGTGGGTTTGTGCCAATAGGCGATGTTGTTGCCAGTGATGTCTGGTGAGGACCTGCCTTACAACAGGCCTACAAACCCTCAGTCCAGCCTCTCTCAGCCTATTGCGTACAGTCTGAGCACTGATGGAGCGATTGTGCATTTCTGGTGTAACTCGGGTAGTTGTTACCATCCTGTACCTGTCCCGCAGGTGTGATGTTCAGATGCGCCGATCCTGTGCAGGTGTTGTTACACGTGGTCTGCCACTGCGAGGACAATTTGCTGTCCGTCCTGTCTCCCTGTAGCGCTGTCTTAAGCATCTCACAGTACGGACATTGCAATTTATTGCCCTGGCCACATCTGCAGTCCTCATGCCTCCTTGCAGCATGCCTAAGGCACGTTCACGCAGATGAGCAGGGACCTTGGGCATCTTTCTTTTGGTGTTTTTTAGAGTCAGTAGAAAGACCTCTTCAGTGTCCTAAGTTTTCATAACTGTGACCTTAATTACCTACCGTCTGTAAGCTGTTAGTGTCTTCATGACCGTTCCACAGGTGCATGTTCATTAATTGTTTATGGTTCATTGAACAAGCATGAGCAACAGTGTTTAAACCCTTTACAATAAAGATCTGTGTAGTTATTTGGATTTTTACAAAATATCTTTGGAATAATACAGGGTCCTGAAAAAGGGACGTTTCTTTTTTCCTGAGTTTACTGCTACTACTACTACTACTGCTACATCTACCACAACTACTGATTTATCCTTGATGGCAAATTAGTAGAAGTTCTGATATTCTTTATTGTCCATTAGACCAAACTCTATAAGCATATGCACTTCATTACTTGTTTGTAGTATTGTAAGATGACCCCGCCCAGTTCTCTCTGACACAGACTTGCACCCACTTAGGAAGCCGAAGGGTATATCAGCTGCCATTGTCATCCACTCTGTGGCTCTACCACCTGATACTAACCCTATGCACACTAGAAACAGGCATGAACTCACACTCACCCAGTACAGTATATAAAGGGAGACCCGTATGTGCAGATATCTCCAGGCTATGGCAGGTACATTGTTGAGAGGCTGATAGGAAGTCAGACATTCAAGTAGAGTAATCACACAGGACACTAGGGGCAGTGTTGACAAGCGTGATAACAAAAACATCACTAACCTTTCTCACAACAAAGCTGAACAACGCTCAATCGACATTAGGTATGTGCAGCCATGCTGTTTTCTATATAGCCTACTGTATGTGTGTGTATGCGTGCGCTTGAGTGTGTGTGTGTGGTGGTGGGAAAGGGATGGGATGTAATAGCACAAGCCCACATGGGTGGCCTAAGGATGAGAAACGGTCTGTGTCTTTCATTGACAGAGATTCAGGGGACTGTATCAGTAAACAGAATAGCCCTGCAGTACCCATACAGTATGTACCAGTCCTGCTCTACAGAGATATACGTTCATACGGAGGACAAGCAGTTTGAATCCAGAGCCGCACACAGCAGAGAGGGAAAGGGGGAAGGCTAGGAAGGGGGATTGTGTTGGTTATTTGCTACCCCTGCTGAGTAGCGGATGGGGGGGGGTTTATGTGCGTAATCCAGTCCCTGGCTTCACGGACCAGCTTGGACATCTCACCTATAATCCCATCTTGTCGCCGATCCAAAGACTCCCGCAGGAGGTGTGAGAGACCCAACAGCGGTGGCTGCAGTGGCTCAGTCAGTGAGGTCATTAAAAATCATTTCCACCCCAATATCCTCCCAGTTAGTTGTTTTATTTTGGATCTGCCTTCCTTACTTTGAGATCCGGCCACTCTATTTATCCGCTTGGGACAGAGCATTGAGACCGTTCCATCAGTGTTTAGATAGATGTTGACGTGCTCTCAAGAGTGGTACCACAAAAGGAGTGGCATAACATAACAGGAGCAACTGAAGGATCTGACATTCTAAAATGTATTCTCCCGTCTTCCTCTATCTTCGCTTCGGAGTCTGCACCACCACACAACTGGGTCTAATTAAACCGCTTAATCAGTTAACGACTTTAGCGAACACAGTTAAAGGGGAATAAAACAGGTAGGAGTAATAGCAGACGGAGAGATGGAAATGCTGAGGAGACTGTTTGGAGCCTCTCCTGTGTAAAATAAAACCAGGAAGAGACCATTAAAAGTGAACAGAGGTTAGTGATGTGCTTGTTTCCATTCTGTTGCTGAGGAGTTAGCCAATCATGTTCTTCGTATAGATTGAAAACGGAACATGTTCACAAAGTGGCAAATTAAAGCCTCTCTGTTGACAAACACAAAACAGAAAGCAAGTTGTACAGTGCCTTCGGAAAGTATTCAGACCCCTTCCCTTTTCCACATTTTGTTACGTTAAAAGTCTTAATCTAAAAGTGATGAAATAAAACATGTCCTCATCAATCTACACACAATACCCCATAATGATGAAGTGAAAACAGGTTTTTAGAATTATAATTTATACAAATATATTTTTTAAATACCTTATTTACGTAAGTATTCAGACACTTTGCTATGAGACACGAAATTGAGCTCCGGTGCATCCTGTTTCCATTGATCATCATTCTACAACTTGATTGGAGTCCACCTGTGGTAAATGAAATTGATTGGACATGATTTGGAAAGGAACCCACCTGTTTATATAAGGTCCCACAGTTGACAGTGCATGTCAGAGCATGAGATCAAAGGAATTGTCTGTAGAGCTCCGAGACAAGATTGTGTCGAGGCACAGATCTGGGGAAGGGTCCCAAACACACAGTGGCCTCCATCATTCTTAAATGGAAGAAGTTTGGAACCACCAAGACTCTTCCTAGAGCTGGACGTACGGCCAAACTGAGCAATCAGAGGAGAAGGGCCTTGGCCAGGGAGGTGAGAAAGAAACCGATGGTCACTCTGACAGAGTTCCAGAGTTACTATGTGGAAATGAGAGAACCTTCCAGAAGGACAACCATGTCTGCAGCACTCCACCAATTAGACCTTTATGGTAGAATGGCCAGACAGAAGCCACTCCTTAGTTAAAGGCACATGACAGCCTGCTTGGAGTTTGCCAAAAGGTACCTAAAGGACTCTCAGACCATGAGAAACAAGATTCTCTGGTCTGATGAAACCAAGATTAAACTCTTTGGCCTCAATGCCAAGTGTCACATCTGGAGAAAACCTGGCACCATCCCTACGGTGAAGCATGGTGGTGGCAGTATCATGCTGTGGGGGTATTTTTCAGCGGCAGAGACTGGGAGACTAATCAGGATCGAGGGAAAGATGAATGGAGCAAAGTACAGCGAGATCCTTGATGAAAACCTGCTCCAGAGCACTCAGGACCTCAGGTTGGGGTAAAAATTCACCTTCCAACAGAACAACGACCCTAAACACATAGACAAGACAACGCAGTAGTGGCTTCGGTACAAGTCTCTGGATGTCCTTGAGTGGCCCAGCCAGAGCCCGGAATCCGATCTAACTTCTCTGTAGAGAATTGAAAATATCTGTGGAGCGATGCTCCCCATCCAACCTGAAAGAGCTTGAGAGGATCTGCAGAGAAGAATGGGAGAAACTGCCCAAGTACATGTGTGCCAAGCTTGTAGCGTCAAACCCAAGAAGCATCAAGGCTGTAATCGCTGCCAACGGTGCTTTAACAAAGTACTGAGTAAAGGGTCTGAATACATGTAAATGTAATATTTCAGTGTTTTTATTTTGAATACAGTTCCCAAAAATATAAAAACCTGTTTTTTCTTTGTCATTATGGGGTATTGTGTGTAGTTTGAAAAGGGGGGAAAAACGATTTAATACATTTTTGAATAAGGCTGTTAATGTCACAAAATTTGTAAATTTCAAAGGGTCTGAATACTTTCCGAATGTATATTGGAGTGACTGGTGCAATAATGTCCCTCAGTATCTTCTGTCTTGAGAATAGATTTTGAGACACTATTTAGACACTTGAACACTCCAAGTGAAATCAAATCACGCTAGATGCAAATTGATGCAAATTCTCAGTCTCTGAAACATAGGAATAACAATCACGACGAAACAAGCGTAATGCAGGATGGGAGGGGACAGGTTTGAAAAAGTCCAGCCTTCAGATGTCAAGGCAACACACTGTAACGGTTAACGGTCTTCAGCTTAGTTGTTTTGGCTATGAAAAAAAGCAGTGTTTTTTTTTCTCGTTCTAGGTATGAGTAGCTTAAGCCAGAGGCTTTGTGAGACATAAAATCAGGCCAGCGTTACAGCCCCAGCAGGGTAATCTCCTCGTATCTGCCGAGGACAATTCAGCTCCACGCCTTGGGGTGCCTCTCCGCTCCCTGTCTTTGGCTGCATCCCAAAACGAATCAGGCTCATCAGCTGGACACCGTATGGGAGAGAGAGGGGAGGGCCGCAACACTCACAGAGGACGAGAGGGAAAGAGAGAAAGAAAGAGGGAGGGAGGAAGAGATGAGGGATATAGAGCGAAAGATACAGAGGGGGAGGAGTGGGAGAGAATGTGAAAGCGATACGGAGACAGAGGGCCCTAAGCAGTCATCATCTGGTGGCTTCCAAGAGGGAGGAGAGTGTGACTGCCACAGGGATTTGTGTGTTTGTAACACACTGACATCACAAGGTTGTCTTTAAAAGAGACACACACACGCAACTCTGTACGCAGACCCAAACACACAAACACGAACAGCACAATCACAGTCTCAGTCCCTTGGAGAGACAGTTAAAAAGCATTAGAGTCCCGAGCCAAAGTCCATCAGCCAAACATCAGCAGCTCTATCCTTCAGGGGCCTGGCAAGACATTCAGCATTTTGAGCTGTGCTTGATTGTTAGCAGTTGGGTTGTGCTTGTTCTTTTGATGCAGTGTGAATTTATCTGTTCAACACTGGGGGTAACAAATAGAGGACGTGTTTTTGATGATTGAATACGAACCAGAGGGGGTTTAGTTGTCAAACTAACTAAGCGCCATGTTTTGCTGTTGAAACAGAGTGTATTTTGTGTTGTACAGTCTTCGCTGACCTCACATAAGACACAGTCTAATCAAAATAGGCTGCATCTTCAACATTAACATCAATGGACAGCAATAAGCACGTAATGGTGGGTGTTTGTGTGTGTGCTTGTCCACGGTCTGCTGTTATATTGCCTTTGCATGCCGTGTATGTGTTGTGTGTTGCGAACACTGAGGGGGACTGAGTGTTTTCTGACGCCTGTCTGGATCAGACTGCCTGGCTGGGGCATGAAGGTGTCATCAGCCCAGGCCTCAGCACCACAGCCCGTCAGCAGGCTGGACCTGTACAGCGTGATGCGCTGACAGCTGGCTTAAGGCTGTCTCAGGCCTGCCCAACGAGAGAGCGAGAGAAACACCGGAACAGCATTGCCCTGTGCCACATAACACCCACCCTCACAGATATCACAGTGGGTGCAAACTTTATATTCACTCAAGCAACTTTAATAGACTTGCAGAGAGATATCTACTGCTCTACTCTATGGCAGATGTGACTGAGTGGAAAAGTACAACAGAAGTGGTCACAGGTCCAAATTGAACAATCCAGATGTGACAGTAATAGTCTTGGATCTCTATCCTTTCAGGTTTTGATTAACATGTCTTTGTTTATTAGGATTACATACAAATGACTATACAAACAGTTGATCTTGTAAATACATCCTCCCAGTCTGTGTGCCCGTGGGTTTCAGTACAAGCTGGTGTTAGGAGGAATCCCACCACTCCCAGCATTCGCACACACTCCCTTCCACTGTATCATGTTCCTTTTCTGGGTGGCAATAAATATTAGAATAAACTGAAGTGGGGCTTGGCTGGCTAGGGCTTCTGTTTGCTGTCTGCTCTGGTTGCCACGGCAGCTGAGTGACAGACCAGCCGAGGGGGGTTGGATGGGAGGGGTGACAGGGGGTGAAAAAACGAGGGCCTCTTTTTTCATCATTCATTTCTTTTCTTTTTTTTTCATCAAGTAAATTTAACCGGGGGGGAAGGATGAACATCACAGAGAAGCAAGCCCCACTGCGATTGTTGATGCATGTCAATAAATCCGATTTTTAATTATCGGACACATGACAAGAAGCCGTGACAGCATCCCCCATCCCATTCCTTAGCAGCCCTCAGTTGTCTGGAGAGCATTCTGTCAGCTCAACTCTGAAACAGAACAGCGCTCTGAGACTAGAACCAAGGCCGTGTTAATAACAACAGCCCTGTAAAAATATATATACACATCAAAATGTAACTGCTGCTGGTGTGTCAGCTGCATGAGCACATAACAGACATGGGGAGTGAACAAGCTTTTACTAATTCTGCTCACAGAACACAGACAAGCTTCAGTGTTTGTTTGACTGTTGCAAAGCTGGTTGGGTGCACAACCAATGTAAGACGTTAGACAGGATGGGTGGAGCCAGCGAGGAAGCTTGTCTATCCCACTCTCCCATACGAACAGAACAGGTTTGGGTTTAGAGACCTCACATCCAAGTCAAAAGCAGGGAGGTAGAACTTCAATTGATGTAATATGCACGTACACACATTTTATGTTAGCCATAAAAGGATAATAACTTATTTCAATGCAGTTGAGTCTGATGTATTATGGAAAAAGTAACCCTCAAAACAAGACTAAACGTTTGTGCATTGAACTGAGTCCAGGAATCTGTCAAAGCACCCATATGTTAGTGTTTTTGGTCAGTTTTAAAAGCCCTCCCCTTTGTATCCACTTTCATCTTGGCTCTAAACATCCACATGTTTGCCCTGTTTCCCTAATGGAGGGTAAGTGTGAAGCTA
Source organism: Oncorhynchus kisutch (assembly GCF_002021735.2). Classification (NCBI taxonomy): domain Eukaryota; kingdom Metazoa; phylum Chordata; class Actinopteri; order Salmoniformes; family Salmonidae; genus Oncorhynchus; species Oncorhynchus kisutch. The sequence goes on along the minus strand of NC_034181.2, from coordinate 60,166,057 downwards.
TGTCTTTATTTTGGGCGTGGGTAATGTCACCCAAGGGAGAGTCCTGCACCAGCTTACCACTAAACTCAACCACAGACAACAGCGTGTAAAGGTGAAGTTAAGACTACACAACTTTGTTGTCTTTTTCTGCCGTTAGTAAAAGTAATCGAGACTTGCACTTTGATAAGAAGTAGCTTATGAAACAATAATGCTCCCGTCAGGAAGCAGCTCAATCATTCTTAGAAAGAAGCCAATGTTTAGAAAATAAACAGGTTTGACTTAAAAATGATAATTTTATCGAGACGGATCATTTCATAACAAGATCATTTCATATACTGTAATTGACAGTTGACAGTAGTGAATAGTCCTTACATTACAGTTGCATCATATTTCACAAACTGAACTAGGGACCTAGAACATCATTTGCAGTTGCTTAGCATTGCCATGTAGCCTGAGGTATTGTGATATCAATTAATACCTTGGTTGTTTAGCAGATATCAAGTGTCCTTTTAAGAATGGCATAATAGGATTTATGATTCCTGTCTGTTTCCGATTGTAGAAATGTAACACTTGGTCCACTAATGGGAAAGAATATCTCTTATCTTCCACAGTGCTTAGATAAACACCAGATGAACTTCTTATTTTTTCTTCCTCAGACTCCTAACGGCACAATGTTCTTGCACTCGATCACCCTGTGAAGATTTACTAGTGCCCACTGATGACATGTGTCTGTGCCTGTTCTCTTTCTCTCCCCCCTACTCCGCCTCCCATCCCGTCCTGTCCCACCACACGGTGAACTCCCCCTCCCTGTTTTTCCCCTCTCAGCTACAGGAAGAGAGATCTACAGGCCAGGTGATTTACGAGTGCTTAGCTCACTAATTCTTTCCTGTACAGGCGAGAGGCATGCATGTTTTGTCGACAGTGACTGGCGTTAGCTGCAGACCCTGATAGTCGTAGTACATGTACAAGGTGCCTCTGTTTCCCTCAGTCGAATTTATGGACAAACACAGCCCTCCTGAGCCCATATCTCAGTGGTGAGTCCAAGCTAGGAGCCGGCCCCCCCAATGTAACATCAGGCCCAGGGGATGTATACTTTAACTGAGGACAATGGGAATAGTACTGGCCTGAGATCAGTGAAACTATCATAAAGCATTACAACAACAATGACGCTATTTGAAGTGAACTTGTGTAACTCAGCTTATTGAAGATGGCAATATCAAAGGTGTTATCATTTTTTTGGGTAAATATGGCATCATTACTATAATACTATTTTAATAAGGCACTGCGTTGTTTTATACAACAACATCACTGTAGAGGGAGACACATTTCAATTTGATTACTAATTAAGAATACAAATTCAGCTGAGGGCTTCACTCATGAGATTTCAAAGGCTCAATAACTATGGCGCTATCCGTGTGTGTTCAAAAGAGACTCATGCCTATCAAGGCTGTAACATGTGAGTGTTTTTGATCAGAAAAATACATGTTTTTAGCTCGATTTGGAAGACAGCCAGCTCTTACAGATGAGAGGGGGAGAAACAAAGAACAAGAGAGAACATAAGATGTGCTGTATGTCTCAATTCTCTGGTACATTTCATAAATGTACCAGAGAAATGTGCCAAGATACAGCCAGGGAGGTATTACTTTGAGTCAGGCTTTATATTCGTTCTGCCTGCCGTTTGTAAATGTGAAGGGACACGTGAGAAAGAGCTAATTTTGCACAATTGACTGGCTAACCTTTTTGGATCAGTGGAATTATGGCCTGGTTAATCAGCCATGATTAGCATTTACTGAGGCCTGTGGAAGTGGGCTCCTAGTGGCGCTTTATTTATTTATATATTCAAGTTTTCTTTTCCTGGTTTGTAATACATTAAACTGCCAGTCTTGTCATGCTGACGGGGTCACCACCGCTATTCATTAACGACTTGGGAAAATGAGTAGATGTCTGCCCCCCGTTCTCGTTCTCTCTCTCTCTCTCTCTCGCTCTCTGTGTCAGTGTCTGCAAGATTCCACAGTTCTCTGGCCCTGTAATTGTGGCGGGTGGCCCATGGTGGCAGTGCTGTGCTCTCTCTCAGGAGTTTTGCAGTGGTGGAAATATGGATGTCGGGAGAGAATGTGGCAGATGGCTGACAAGGCATTTTTACCCATAACGCCCCAGTAAAACTTTAACTCCCAAGATTTAGTGCTAGCGCTCTGCACTTAGCAAGCTGCAGCCGCGGGCATATTTTTTCAAAAGTCCCAAACTGATGGTTCTGCAAGCTGCACATGAACATGCTTTATTGATTGCGTTGTTAAAAGATTCAAAGGGTCAGTATCATTTAGCAAAAGACAGTTTTAGAGGACAAATAAAAGCTACAGAATGCTCAAACGTTGTGGCGGGCATCATTGGTTTTTTTAAGGGAAAACAGACTAGAATTATTAATTGTGTCATAATATTGACTGATGAGGATTTTGAACAATAATTTAGTAATGGCAAGGTTTCTACGCAACTACAACAATTATGGTGTCTAATTCACTCAGGAAATGTCTCTCAGAGGACCAGGACAAGGTCATATTTCTCTCTGAGGCTATGCAGATTAGTAACAGTCTATTTTTCATTTTTAATGACCACGCAATAGTGGTGTCTGCTAGAAGTTGTGGTGCAGGGTTTGGTAAGAAAATGTTATTTGGTAGGCTATGTCAAGAACTCTGAAAGATGTCTTCAATAACCATCTACATGGGGAAGTTCAAATGAACTACTTCACAAGGGCATGCAAATAGTCGCTATCACTGACAATGACTAACCTCAAACATATCATCTAAATACCAAGTTTATTAAAAACCTTTCATTTTAATTCATTATTTGTATCCAGTTGTGTGAAATGATCTCCTAGATTATCTCCTATCTCCTAGGCTGTGTGGTGGTTATTGAGCCCATGATGACTTTAGTGGTGGAGTCGTCACGTTGTGCTGGATCGGAAGACAGTGAACAGAGCCAGGGACAGAGCCAGGCACTCACCAGGAGAGTCATCTCCATCTCAGCAGCAGACGCCAGCCTGGTCCGAGGGGCCACATGGAGGAAGGGAACGAGGAGGCATTACGAGGCTCAGGTGACAGAGGCACACATCTGCACCCGGCAGCTAGCGCCTGCAGAGTTTGGGTTGGGCGGGCGTTGGGGCGTTGGGGCGAGGGGGTGGAGGCGGTGGGGTAGGTTCTGTTGTTTATGTCACACAGCTGCCAGTGTCTCTACTAGGGGACCAGTAAAAACAGGGAGAGGAGACACCGTCGTAACTTGTGAGAAGAAAATACTGAACTCCCTGACTCCCTCTCTGTCTCATTCTCTTCAGTTCTCTCTATTCCTCTGTCTGTGTGGGACTCTCTATCTGGCTGTATCTCTGCTCTGTTAGAGACCCACAGACTGCAGTTACCCAGCCTTCTCTCTCGTCACTCATCTGTACGACACTTTGTCACCTGGACCTTTGCTTGACTTTTCCACATACTGGCTGTTGTCGATCAACTCAGTTTGAAATGGCATACTACAAGCACACTAAATGACCTTGCAGGTACTTCTACCCTTACCACATAAAATAATTTAACGGAAACTTCATTACGGGAAATGTGATCCTATCATAAATCAACTTCTCCCATACTTCTCCCCCTCCACACACACACACACACACACACGTTGTTTATTACTCATTCAACAATGAAAAAGTAAGACAAAGTCAACTCTGATTTCTATCACCCAATTATAAGGAGAAATGGCTGGTAGATAGTGGAAAAGAACGAGCCAAAAGTGTCTTCACGCTATCCAGTCCCCACTCAGCCCACACAACCCCCTTAGCACTATTATCTGTGCATGCCATTACCCTGGCACTTACCTGATGTCTACACTTCTGAAACAACTCCATTCATTCACTCTGCGACATTGAGAAATGGGTCAGCCTGTTGGCCTGAACATACACTGCATACGCTGGTTTATCTCCTCACATTAACATGATTGAAAATATGAATACCTGAATCTTATCTTAGGTCCACTTCATAAAAGAATCCGTCATAAGATGCGTGACGTATTTATCACGTCAGGGGGTAAGTGGCGTGCCTGAGATGTAGTTTTCCATGCATTTTCAGTGCAAACCTGGCCAGTTACATTGAACTAATTTTAATATAAAAATATTTTTTTAAATCCATCTAGCTTTTCCTCCTCTTTGTTGCCAAGTCATTCTTGAAATGAACTCCCACTCCTGAGAGCCAGAGTCTTAATCGGATTTTTAAAAATGACATCATTGGGATCAGCAACATTTACTGTATATAGTCACCGTGTGTGGAGGTGTGATGTGCAGACTGATAAATGTACTGGAATTACTCAATTCTTTCTCTTTTAATAAGTCTGTCATCTTCACAGGCCATTTGACCATTATGCTGTTGAAGTCATTTTTTATTTTTTTTAAAGGTAATATCATCAGTCGTTATAATCATTTAATACATCTTTTTACATCCTTATTCTTCTTCGTTGGCTTGGACCTTGTGCCAAAGCCCATTTCTACCGTTCTCTCATGGTAAATACACTTTACTGGAGGGCAAGGTAATGGGACTGTGGCCACGTAACTATCGGTCGATGTGGGTGGTATAAAGGTATTTACACAGCCAGTTGGGAATTTACAGATGGAACATAAGTGTCATTAATCCACCACGTCTAGATCTTTCGTCAACTGAGTCATTGTTTTATACCCAGTAGAGTATCAACAATGGTTGTTGTTGAAAAAAAATGTGGTTAGTCCGAAGTTTGCCTTACGAATGAACTACACAACACTTTCTATTCTAACAACTCTGTATCCCTGAATCAGAAAATAGGACAGACTTTTGAAAATGTCAGGAGAAGTCCGAGGTTATTATGACCTTCACGTTTGACCAAAGGCCAATGATGAGATTCAGACATACCTCCGCCATTCTGTCCTAAACCATTTGTCTGAAAAAAAAGAGGTCAAAAGTCAAATCAAATCAAATGTTATTGGTCACATGGTTAGCAGATGTTAATGTGAGTGTAGCGAAATGCTTGTGCTTCTAGTTCCGACTGTGCAGTAAAACCTAACATGTAATCTAACAAATTCACAACTACTACCTTATACACACAAATGTAAAGGGATGAATAAGAATATGTACATAGAAATATATGGATGAGCGATGGTCGTGCGGCAAGATCCAGTAGATGGTGTAGAATACAGTATTTACATATGAGATGAGTAATGTAGGATATGTAAACATTGTTAAAGTGGCATTATTTAAAGTGACTAGTGATATCTTTATTAAGTGAGTTTATTTTAGTGGCCAGAGATTTGAGTCTCTATGTTGGCAGCAGCGTCTCTATGTTAGTGATGGCCGTTTAACAGTCTAATGGCCTTGAGATAGAAGCTGTTTATCAACCTCTCGGTCCCAGCTTTGATGCACCTGTACTGACCTCACCTTCTGGATGATAACGGGGTGAACAGGCAGTGGCTCGGGTGGTTGTTGTCCTTGATGATCTTTTTGCCCTTCCTCTGATATCAGGTGCTGTAGGTGTCCTGGAGGGCAGGTAGTTTGCCCCGGTGATGGGTTGTTCCCTCTGGAGAGCCTTGAGGTTGAGGGCGGTGCAATTGCTGTACCAGGCGGTGATACAGCCCGACAGGATGCTCTCGTTTGTGCATCTGTAAAGGTTTGTGAGTGTTTTAGATGACAAGCCAAATTTCTTCAGCCTCCTGAGGATGAAGAGGCGATGTTGTGCCTTCTTCACAACGCTGTCTGTGTGGGTGGACCATTTCAGTTTGTCCATCACGTACGCCGAGGAACTTAAAACGTTCCACCTTCTCCACTACTGTCATGTCGATGTGGATGGGGGGGGGTGCTCCCTCTGCTGTTTCCTGAAGTCCACGATCATCTCCTTTGTTTTGCTGACGTTGAGTGAGAGGTTATTTTCCTGACACCACACTCCCTGTAGACTGTCTCATCGTTGTTGGTAACCAGGCCTACCACTGTAGGTCTCCCAGTGTTGAGGATCAGCGGGGTGGAGATGTTGTTTCCTACCTTCACCACCTGGGAGCGGCCTGTCAGAAAGTCCAGGAACCAGTTGCACAGGGCAGGGTTGAGACCCAGGGTCTCGAGCTTAATGATAAGTTTGGAGGGTACTATGGTATTAAATGCTGAGCTTTAGTCAATGAAAAGCATTTTTACATAGGTATTCCTCTTGTCCATATGGGATAGGGCAGTGTGCAGTGTGATGGCGATTGCATTGTCAGTTGACCTATTAGGGCGGTAAGCAAATTGGAGTCGGTCTAGGGTATCAGGTAGGTTGGAGGTGATACGGTCCTTGACTAGTCTCTCAAGCACTTCATGGCGACAGAAGTGAGTGCAATGAGTGATAGTCATTTAGTTCAGTTACCTTAGCTTTCTGGGTAACAGGAACAATGGTGGCAATCTTGAAGCATGTGGGGATAACAGACTGGGATACGGATTGGTTGAATATGTCTGTAGACTAGCCAGCCAGCTGCTCTGCGGCTGCTCTGAGGACATGGCTAGGGATGCTGTCTGGGCCGGCAGCCTTGCAAGGGTTTACACGTTTAAATGTTTTACTCATGTTGGCCACGGAGAAGGAGAGCCCACAGGCTTTGGTAGCGGCCCGTGTCAGCGGCACTGTATTGTCCTCCAAGCGAGCAAAGAAGTTGTTTAATTTGACTGGGAGCAAGACGTCGGTGTCCGCGATAGGGCTGGTTTTCTTTTTGTAATCCATGATTGACAGTACACCCTGCCACATAACATACGTCCCTTGAGCCGGTGAATTGCGACTCTACTTTGTTTTTATACTAACGCTTTGCTTGTTTGATTGCCTTGTGGAAGGAATAGCTGCACTGTTTGTATTCAGTCGTGTTTCTGGTCGCGTTGCCATGATTAAAAGCGATGGTTTGCGCTTACAGTTTCACGCAAATTCTGCCATCAATCCACTGTTTCTGGTTAGGGAATGGTCGCAGAGGGTACGACATCTCCAATGCACTTACTAATAAACTCGCTCACTGAGTCAGCGTATACATCAATGTTGTTGTCTGAGGCTATCCGGAACATATCCCAGTCCATCTGATCGAATCAATCTTGAAGCGTGGAATCCGATTGGTCAGACTAGCATTGTATTGATCTTAGCATGGGCGTTTCCTGTTTTAGTTTCTGTCTATAGGCTAGGAGCAAAAAATTTAGTCATGGTCGGATTTTCCGAAGGGCGGGGAAGGGCTTTGTATGCGTCGCGGAAGTTCGAGTAGCAATGATCCAGACAGCTACCAGCTCTTGTCGTGCATGTGTATTCGATATGCTGATAGAATTTAGGAAGTATGGTTCTTAGGTTAGCTTTATTAAAATCCCCAGCTACAATAAATGCAGCCTCAGGATGTATGGTTTCCAGTTTACATAGATTCCAGTGAAGTTCTTTCAGGGCCGACGAGGGATCTGCTTGCGGGGGGAAATACACAGCTGTGAATATAATCATAGATAATTCGATTATACTTGAGTTGGACCTGATGTGAGATGACCATCTCTGTCGGCGCCATCTTGCTAAAGACAGTTTTAAGTATATTAAGAAATACCATGGTGTAGTAACATCGAGATGCTTCCCAGATATCGCCATTGTAGAATACAAATAGAGTAAACACACCCAGCATCATCAGGATTAGCACGAGGCAAAGCCATAACAACAAAGGTGATAGTATGTCAGAATAGAACGCTGGAGGCTTGCTTCTCGATAGCCGTGAATGAACTGTACTGAGTTAAGCTTACACTACATCCCGGGTGGTTTCATTGTGCTAACTAAATACAAGGGGACTTAATCAAGCTTAAAAATAACAAACAAACAAATAAAACAGGGGTCCTCTGAGAACTCATTAGAGGCCTTGTCGAACTCCGAGAGACTACATAATTACTTACCAAAATAAAAATGCAAAGCTATTTTGTTTGTATTTCATTCACTTTCTGATTACTGATGAACTAAGGTCATTGAAACTTAACTTTTCTTTGAAAAGTTTGATTGAGAAAAGGCATTATTGTGAGAAAAGGCATCCCATTGGCCTTTTGGATGGGAAACTCAATCCCTCCTCACTCCTCTTTGCCAGAAGAAGTGAAAGGCTTGCTTTTGTACATTGCACAAATGGAATATGAGCCATTGCTTCTGTTGATGTTCTATATTGATTGAGTAGAAAAGGGGAAGAAATACATGTACTTACTTCCTTCATTAAAAGACAGAAAATCAGACATACTGACAAGGAAATGAAACAAGTTCAACCAGATTTCTATAAATAAATCTTTTTTTGTCATTTTAATTACTGGATCAACAGCGCCTCAGATGAATGGCCTAGCCATCAATCTTTAATTAAAGTCACGCTTTGCAGATTGCCACGATGCTGTGCCTGATTGAAAAATAAGCGGAATGATATTTCTATTAGAGTTTGTTTTATTAATAACACGTCAGAGGTTTAAAAACATGTCCAAAAGGGACCCAATCAAAGGGAAATGATAGACAGTCTACATTTCAGACTAAGCAACGGGAGTTCTTTTTTTCCCATTTAAAAAAAATTCTTAACCCCATCAACCCCTTCAAATGTTAAGGCCTTCAACATGAGGGAAATTCATCTGAAGTACTCCAGTCTAAGCGTCTATAGCTGTCAAGTAATGAGAAACATACCAGCGAGCCAGTCGAGTTGATTATTTCAGTGGTACGCATACCACTCTACTTCTCTCTCAATCTATCTATCTCACTCTCTAACACACACACACACACACACACACACTCGCACGCACACACACAAGGTTGGGTAGGTTACTTTTTAAATGTAATCCGTTACAGTTACTTGTTACCTGTCTAAAATTGTAATCAGTGCCGTAACTTTTGGATGACCTAAACTCAGTAACGTAATCGGATTACTTTTGGTTACTTCACCCGTAAAACACATAAGAAGAAAAAAAAAGATAATTGCCAACTTAACAACATTTATTGCAGGATGTTTGAGCCACTTAGCAGAGCCATGTTAGAACACATCACAAGACATTGTGACAAAAATGTATTTAAGCCCTGTATACCTGCCTCTAACATGCGTCCTTCATCCTGATCTTGTCCGTTTACACCTATAAGATCTGATCACAGTCAGACTACAATGCATATTTTAATCATGTACACCTGTCTAAAAATGTGGGCGCAAATGCAATGTGCAGGACAAAAGATGCGTGTTAAAACCAGGTATAAGTAAGGGCTTAGAGTAACGCAGCGACATGGATGATGCTAAACACATCCCACGGGATACCAGTACAAAAAACTATCAAGATATATGCATTAACTACTGTAAATCAGTCTGGATAAGAGTGTCTGCTAAATGACCTAAATGAGAAATAGAAATATGAAGATGTTTTTTTTTACAACATGCACAATGTGATCACACATTTAGTCCACCAAGTCGTTTTTTAAGTTTACACAAAAAAAAGGCAGCTAGCTAGATGCAATAACCCCACATATCAGACATTTGATTGCAGTAGGCCTATTCTGAAGCCTACTCAGATGATTGAAGGCAGGATTTGCTGTTGTATCGCAGCAAGAGGACATGTTCTAGATGAGCATCAGACATCCTGTTTCAATGAGGGGTTAACAGCTTTCCAACATAGCTGAAAAGGTGCTCAACTGGGGCAATGGATGGCAGTGTGGTGTTGTACTTCAGAAACAAGTTCCGGACTGTGGGGAACGATTTCAAGGAGTCCACAGACTTGTCTGTGTCTTCGAGGTACTTCCTCACCTCATCCCCTGCAGTGCCTTATCTCTGCTTGCTGGTCACCATAGCTGCACCCACCCGTAGCACGCGTTCCAGTAGGTATACAGGTATCTCACTTGTCACCCCCAAAGCCAATTCCTCCTTTGGCCGCCTCTCCTTCCAGTTCTCTGCTGCCAATGACTGGAACGAACTACAAAAATCTCTGAAACTGGAAACACTTATCTCCCTCACTAGCTTTAAGCACCAGCTGTCAGAGCAGCTCACAGATCACTGCACCTTGTACATAGCCCATCTATAAATAGCCCAAACAGCTACTGCTTCCCCTACTGTATTTATTTATTTATTTTGCTCATTTGCACCCCAGTATTTCTACTTTGCACACTCATCTACTGTCAAATCTACCATTCCAGTGTTTTAATTTATTTACTTCGCCACCATGGCCTATTTATTGCCTTTACCTCCCTTATCTCACCTCATTTGCTCACATTGTATATAGACTTATTTTTCTACTGTATTTTTGACTGTATGTTTGTTTTACTCCATGTGTAACTCTGTGTTGTTATATGTGTTGAACTGCTTTGCTTCATCTTGGCCAGGTCGCAGTTGTAAATGAGAACTTGTTCTCAACTTTTCCTACTTGGTTAAATAAAGGTGAAATAAAAATAAAAATGTTAAAAAATAAAAGTACCACTGGCCTTGCTGTAGCACCTCCAAACACAAAAACATTGTCTTCTGACTCGTTCTGTGCTCCATCATCAACATTTTCGGAGTGTGTGTTCTCCATAGAAGCTGCGATGTAGTTTGCTGCTCACAACCAGGTCTTCACAGATCTGTGAGGGCTATGAGTTTGGAGATGGCACGATAATCTGAGCTCCATCTTCACACATGATATAGTTACTTTCATGCTTGCAATGTCCTCTATTGCCTCTGAAGCTATTGTGGACCTGTGTGCTTTGTTCCAAACGCTGGAACATTTTGACATTGCACTTCTGCACAATTTTTGTGACGGACCTTGGGATGCAACTTTGTCCACCTCATTGGTGGCGATGAGGTTGAGGGTGTGTGCCACACAACGGTCATGTGGAGGGAGTAAAAAGTTCAGTTCTTGCTCAACCTCCTCAAGAATTGCACCCACATTATCAAACCTCATTCCATCATCCGTCTCATCTTGCGCTGCAGTATTTCCACGGAACTTTCCGGAATGCCTTTACAAAGATGCATCTATTGTCTGTCACTGTGGCCCTCACTTTGTGCTGAATTTTAAAGTCTCCATGTATTTCACTTAACGTGGCAGCAATCACATCGTAGGGATGACGTCTTCTCAGTCTCACACAAGCCAAAGCAGCCGACTTCCTCTCCAAGGTGTCCTCCCTGATCCAGTGGCATGTCATGCCGAAGAAGCTTCTGTTATGGGCAGACCAGATGTCTGCTGTGGTGCAGACTGACTTTACAATCTGGAGTTTGGTGGAGAGAGTTTCTTTCATTAGACTCAAAATCCCTTTCAATTCGTTGCATCAAAGTCTTTCTCCACATGACCTTTCTCCCACAACTGATTCCAACTACTAGCTTGCGGATTGAAGACACCTTCACGAGTCAAAAGGGTTGCACATCCTCTATGATGAAGTCAAATACCAGGTGATTAACCCGGCTTTGTGAGATGTCACTTTTTTGGCCATCTGTAGATGGCTGTTAATCTCTGCACTCCTCCATGTCATCTGGCTGCCTTTTCCTGCTCAGGGTCTTCCATTGATTGTTATGCATCCTCTGCAAAAACAAAATGTAAATACTGTCATGCCCTGATCTGTTTCACCTGTCTTGGTGACTGTCTCCACCCCCCCTCCAGGTGTCGCCCATCTTCTCCATTATCCCGTGTAGTTATACCTGTGTTCTCTGTTTGCCTGTTGCCAGTTCGTCTTGTTTGTCAAGCTTACCAGCGTTTGTCCTGTCAGGTCCTGTCTTTTCCCAGCCTCTCTTTTTCTTGCCCTCCTGGTTTTTGACTCTTGTCTGTCCTGACCCTGAACCCGACCGCCTGACAACCCTGCCTGCCCCTGACCCTGAGCCTGCATGCCTGTCCTGTACCTTTGCCTCTGTTGCCGTAATAAACATTGTTACTTCGACACGGTCTGAATTTGGGTCTTACCTTATCCTGATAGTATGAACTGGCCATGACTGACCCAGCAGAACCGGGCCAGCTGCGCGACGCCATCTCCTCCCAAGAAGCCACCATCGGGAGGCATAAGGAAGGAACTGAACGCCTTGACCGGGCATTTGACGGTTTGCTGGAGCAATTCTGTGGGTTGTCTGGGAGGCAGCCTACCACGGTGGTAACCCCACAGCCCCTTAATAACCCAGTTGCTAGCAGCGGCGTCTCTTTGGTCATGAGACTTCTCGGGAGCACCGTTTAACCCCCCCTCCCGGAATGCTTCAATGGAGAGTCGAGCATCTGTTGAGCTCAGTGTGTCCTCATTTTCAAGCCATTGCTTAAAGAAAAAAATAAGCCAATACGTTTGGTGTTCACCAAAGGTCATGTGGGAGACTCCCCAAACATATGGAAGAAGGTACTCTGGTGATTGAGCTTTTTGTCCTTTTTGTCCATCAAGGAAAATGCTATGTCTGGCTCAAACTCAACACCTCTCATCACCTCGAGAACAACATCCCCACAGTGAAGCATGGTGGTGCCAGCATCATGCTGTGGGGATGTTTTTCACTGGCAGGGACTGGGAAACTGGTCAGAATTGAAGGAATGACGGATGGCGCTAAATAGAGGGAAAATCTTTTGGGAAACCTGTTTCAGTCATCCAGAGATTTGAGACTGGGAGGGAGGTTCACATTCCAGCAGGACAATGACCTTAAGCATACTGCTAAAGAAACACAATTTAAAATGTCTTGGAATAGCCTAGTCAAAGCCCAGACCTCAATCCAATTGAGAATCTGTGGTATGACTTAAAGATTGATGTACATCAGCGGAACCCATCCAACTTGAAAGAGCAGAAGCAGTTTTGCCTTGAATAATGGGAAAGAATCAGAGTGGCAAGCTTGTAGAGACATACCCCAGTATAGTTGCAGCTGCAATTGCTGCAAAAGGTGGCTCTACAAAGTATTGATTTGGGGGGGATGAATAGTTATGCACGCTCAAGTCTTCTGGTTTATTTGTGTTATATCTTGTTTGTTTCACAATAAAATAAAAATATTTTGCATCTTCAAAGTGGTAGTTGTTGTGTACATCAAATGATACAACCCCCCCAAAATTGTATTTTAATTCCAGGTTGTAAGGCAACAAAATAGGAAAAATGCCAAGGGGGGTGAATACTTTCGCAAGCCACTGTACACCTCTCTATTTCTCTCTCCCACACGTAGAATTCAATAAACGGATTAATGTCTTTCAAATCTCTGAAATGATTTTCCTAACCCCTCTCTGCACTGCCCAGGAAGGGACAAGGACAAGTCCCCACAATACAGCCCAAAAATACAACACCTGCACATGGACAGACAGCCAGCTGTTTGAAAAGAGAGGGAAGAGGGAGGAGGGACACGCTAGTGGCCTGACCCTAAATGCACTCTCGTTCACTTCTCATCTATATTTCTTTAGTATGATTAGAAGTTCATTGCCAGCATTGATAACTTGTATAAATGCATTGGCTCGTTGAATGAAAATTCCTTCTCTTATTGGCATTATGCCAATGATCATCACCTGAATAGTGATACTTCTGTTGCATTTGATTGTCTACAGTGTTTCTTTATCCTGGTCCTGGGGACCCAAAGGTGTGCACATTTGTTGATTTTGCCCGAACACTACACACCTGATTTCGCTAATTGAAGGTTATTGGAATCAGGTGTGTAGTGCTAGGGGGAAAAAAACTCAAAATGTGCACCCCTTTCGGTCCCAAAAGACTAGGATGAAGAAACACTGGTCTGCAGTACATCATTCATTAGTGTCCTCATTTACCGCAGTAACATGTCTCTGAGAGTCAAACAGCAGAGTCACTGTGATGCCTCTCTTTTAATCTGCGGCACCTCTTTTTTTTTTAGAGGAGCTCAACAATGCTCTTGACCTCAATGCCGCGTGTTTGTTGTGTTTGGTAATTCCTCTTCCATCCCTCCCAAGATGAACCCTCTGGTTTATTTTGAAGTTATCAATTACTCAAACTTCGCCAGGCTCTCTCTCCCCTACCATCTGGGCTCCATACCCTTCTTTTAAAGGCTGCTCGAATAATGACAACCTTCTCTCTGCCATTAATTCATGAGCCTAGAGAGCTGTTTTTCATGCCTTATCATGCACCTCCATTTGATCTCACATATCTTTGTTTCCCGCCCCTGCATCTGTACACCCGGCTACATAAATCTCTCGGTCTCACGCCCTGTCACCATGCCAAAAGATGCACGGGCAGAGAGTCTTTAGTTCTCTTACAAAGCAAAGTAGGAAAATGGAACAATAGTGACCTCAGGTTCTAAAAGTGATATCAGAGGTAGCCAATGGGAGAGCTGGTTATAGGGTACTGATTCACTTATTATGCTGATGTTGTCTTTCAACGTGGGGGTACGTGATGCAGTCTGGCATTATGCTTACTGTGCCCCGTGACCTCACTCAGAACCTCAGCTGACCCCTAAGTGGATGAGACTGAAATAGAGACTCATACTTTTATTTCCCTATGATAACCATTGCTGCTTTTGTCTTCAGTTATCCAAATAAAAAAAGGATCAATGGAAACAATACAAGTAAGCACCTGCTGCACCTGGTCAGTGCAAAAGGAATATGTAAAGGAATGATTCAGTCAGAGAAAACAGGGAATGTTTGTGAACCCCTTAAGGATTGTTAGGCCTGCAGTGTGTACTTTGTGTCAGTGGGAGTTGTGTATGTGCGCCGACAATACCCGGCGCTTTGCATGGACTATTTTCATATTTATTTTTGCTCCTAATGAAATCATGAGCAAATCGCCCCAAAGTGCTGACAGAAGCTCAAGACCTTAAAGCCAATCCTCTCAGGGCCTCGTTTAGAGACGGGCTGAAAGAGACTCTCAAACAAGCTTTTTATTGTGTCGTGCTTCTCTTCTCTGTCTTCTGTGTTGCTGCCTCTCGGAGGGATCTCGAAAATGTCGCCTCAGCTTTCGAAACCAGCGGCCAATACACTATCGACTTAATCTAAGCCTTGCTAAAGGGTAAAAAAAAAGTACAAACAATATTGCAAACTTCTTTGCATCTCTCGCAAACGACGGGCCATATTTTCTTCCCAAAATGACACTTTAATTAAACAAATTACTGCGCCATGGGAGAAGGACCTTCAAGAGCACGATAAGACTGAGGAGATAAACCTTTAAAGGGAGTGTTTATCAAAGACGCGGGGGGTTTAAACCTTTAATAGGTAACGCCGAGATAAGTAAGCCTTTGTGATGTTACTGGTGCAGAGATATTTTTAAGAGAGGGGGCTTATTGCAGAGAAAAAAAAAACGGGATCAAACCAGAGTCTTAAAGAGTCCGTGGTTATTAAGAAAGGCAGAGGGGGACGACCAGTGTCCCTCTCAAATGTGGTCTTCGTCTTGTTGCTATTCGTGGACCTTTTGAGTGTGATTTCCGATTTCTTTCAAAAGAGCCTTAACCTCAGCTGCTGTGTTTTCTTATTAATGAAACTGCTTTTATGATAAGGGTATCAGCAATTTTCACGGATTAACAAGAGCCCGAACATTGAATAGTGCGCATTGTCGTGGTAGCTTAACCTGTCATACAACATTTCCTCAAGCTGAGAGTGTAAAACTTTTTCCCTCTTGAATTTATTTTCTGACAATCTATAAAACACCCTCTCGGAGTTCACCAGTAAATCAATAATCTGTTGTGGTACTGTGGATGTTTCTTTGTTGTTGACTTTGAACCCACATATAACTTTGTAATGGAAAGAACATTGGTGTGTTTGAGTGCATTTTTACAGTCCTACTCATCATAGGTTTCCATTCTCTATGTTCATCACTCAGACAACAACGTCCAGAGACCCCTTCACTCTTGTCGTGTCACTTGCCAAGACCGAGACTTGCTTTGTTGTAGTGCTGTTATATAACATTCACTTACTGTATATGACTGTTGTTCTTTTGAGTGTGTAATACAATATGCTTACTCAAAGAACATTATTCATCAACTGTTTGAAAACGGTCCTAGACTGCCTCCTATAAGAGTAGAGTGTCACCTGTTAAATCCAATTCAATCAGTGTAGAAGGGGTAGAGACATGTTAAAGAAGGATTTATAAGCCTTGAAACAATTGAGACATTGATTGTGTATGTGTGCCATTCAGAGGGTGAATGGGCAAAGACAAAAGACAGTATTTAAGTGCCTTTGAATGAGGTATGGTAGTAGTGTCCTGGCCCGCCTGTGTGAGTGTGTCAAGAACTGCAACGCTGCTGGGTTTTTCACGCTCAACAGTTTTCTGTGTATGGTCCACCACCCAAAGGACATGCAGCCAACTGGACACAACCGCAGGAAGCACTGGAGTTAACATTGGCCAGCAGCCCTGTGGAACACTGTTAACACCTTGTAGAGTCCATGCCTCGACAAATCGAGGCTGTTCTGAGAACAAAAGAGAGTGCAACTCAATATTAGGTGTTCCTAATGTTTTGTACATTCGGTGTACATACCCTGAATCATTGTAATTCTTCATCTCTATTTATTCATTTTGTGACTTTAGCTGGAGTGATTTATATTGACGTGATTACATAATTCATAATATCAAGAGACAACAAAAAAAAGGTCAAAACTGTGGTGATGTAATGGATATTTGACTTTTGTGTAAACGCAGCCACATTTAATTAGGGATTGCAGGGCTCCAATAGGGTGCAATGGCTTAGGCCTCCTTAAATGACAGGACCGCATGTGTTTCAGGTTATGTAAGCATGTGTTAGGCTGCAACTCCGAGACGCCACTAACCTACCCATGTGTCTGCACCGCGGCCCAGGAACTGTCTCTGAAGAAAAAAACTGTAAAGAGAAAGAAAGCAAAAGCTGTGAGCATTTCATTCTGTCTTGGGCTAAAACTATTCCTCGGCAGGGAGGAGAAGCAGTGTCATAACCCTTACACCCACACACCACTGCAAAGGAACATACAAACTTAACAGGCCCCTGGTGGGGGAAAAAGTGTTGTAGACCTAAAGTTCACTTCCTTTACACACTGTGGCCCTCGTGTTTCCCTGTAGGAGGGGAGCGGCCTTTTCAGAATGCCTCTGCGGGGGTCGCGGACCACCATAGTGAGTGTTCAAAGCGTGAGTGGTTATGGGTAATGATCCGTTTCTGTAAATGTTTAGCTTTTACATCATGCAGAACCCTGGCTCTTTCTCTGAGCTATTATGGGAGATGCTGGACGACAGAACAAGCTAAAACCATGAATATGACAGAAGAATACAAATGATGTTCCTAATAATATGCAAATAATCATTTACACGTATCTTCATTTCACTCATGGACATCAATCCAATCTTTAGATATGAATTGCCTTTATAACCAGAACTACTATTCAGACGCAATAGCAGAAAAATAAAGCTTTCTTCATCAATGCCACTGTGATCCTAGCCTGTCAGTTACCTGCGTCTGCCACTTCCCTCCGGCATCAGCAAAAGCGTGAAATGTTTACCTGAACACATTTCTGTGGGGACGCATGGAATAGGAGCTGGCACAAGCTGCATAGGAGGTATATGGATGTGACAGATAAATAAAACAGGGTGAGAGAAACAGAGAGAGAGAGAGAGAGAGAGAGAGAGAGAGAGAGAGGTGTGTGTGTGAGAGAGAGGACTGCCACTTGCCATTGCGGCAGCACTCAGCAGAGGTATGTCTTTAGAGAGGGATAAATTCAACCTGATGTGCCCGTCCTTTTGCCTTCAAAGCGCTGGCATTGCCATGCTGTTCAAGAGAGAGAGAGAGAGAGAGAGAGAGAGAGAGAGAGAGAGAGAGAGAGAGAGAGAGAGAGAGAGAGAGAGAGAGAGAGAGAGAGAGGTGTGTGTGTGTGTGAGAGAGAGGACTGCCACTTGCCATTGCGGCAGCACTCAGCAGAGGTATGTCTTTAGAGAGGGATAAATTCAACCTGATGTGCCCGTCCTTTTGCCTTCAAAGCGCTGGCATTGCCATGCTGTTCACGTCACAGGACAGACACACATTAGCTGTCAAACTCTTCTTTCATCTCCAAACTTCAAAGAGGCCGATTGATTACTCTAAATGGCCATTACCAAGCATCCCTTGCTTCCTCACGGAGAAGCAGGCCTGACAGAGAAGAACACAAATTCCCAGGCTGGCTGAGCGAAGGGACAGAGAAAAGCTCGTTCAAAACATGGCACAGAAATAAAACGACCTACACTGCATGTTTACAAATAAGACACCCCTCGTCTCGTCTGTGGACGGACTGAGATCTCGAAACCCGATCCCCTGAGATTCCCCCCTGTGATTACAGAGCAGTTCTCCTTGTTGTCAATGGATCCCAAGCTGAATTTGCCCTCACGTCTCCTTCGGTGAGACACTTGAATGAGGAAAGCGTGCGCTCCGAGCTCCACAGCTCTCGTCATCCACTTGAGAACACAGTCTGGGTGGGTGTGATGTGTTAGCACATAGACAGAGAGGACTAGGGCCACGGTTGTTGATTAAATCACTGCGAACACTGCACTGCACTACCACAGTTCCGCCCTCTGATGACGTCACGCTAGCAGGCTGGAGCAGTGGGGCTGGGTGGATGCAGTGGAATCTGAACTCAATCTGAATCTGAATGCGAGGTCTACCTACACTGTAACAAATTCATGTACAATTACAGCAAACATCTTAGTTAGCATTTAGAAGTCTATATTACAGTACAGGACTGCAAAAGGCAATGCATTGTGGGGGTTCAATGGCATTTTGACACACTGTTAGCAATTGCTGTAATTTTACATGACAATGTTACAGTAAAGTACTTTATTGGCTGTATACACACACGCACGCACGGACAGGCAAACTCACATTGGTCATCTGAGAGACATTTCCTGTGCAGGAGAGTGTGTTGTTGTCAACCTCCTCCATCTCTGTGGCAGAGAGGAAACAGATTTATGGCCAGCCATTAAAGTGTGTCATTATGAAGTACCCTGTTCTCCTGTTACAGAGCACCAAACAGACACACCCGCTGGTCCAACACTTCCTACACACCAGGCAATGGTTTAGAACGCTACTGCCATGCTTGTAGAGCTCGACTCGGCTTGGGTCTAAAATAGTAAGCGCAACCTGTTTCGTGAGTGTCTACGGAAGATGGTACTCCTTATTTTCCGATTATGTCAAACATTATGCAAATTGACCTGTATACCATGTCTGCTCAATGCCTGCCTTCACAACACACACATGTACATACACACACTCATACACACTGCAGAGAAACTAAACCCAAAGCTAAGCACTCATAAAACTTGAATAAAACATCAATTTCCTTGAAGACGCCTTTCTTGTCTTTCTCTGAGACAGATGGTGGAGCAGGCATGTATATATTCTACATTTTATCCCGCCCAGATTGAGGCCGGGGATACTAAAAAAACAAACATAAAAACCTAAGATGCGCGGATAGAGCTAATAATATAATCATTGGAAACACCTGCAAAGCGTGCAGATGGGTGATTCGAGGCGGCTGGTCCGTCAGTACCGTGGTCCCGCCTCCCCATATGGAGCGTTGTGATGGCAGGGCCTCAGACGCTCAGCCTGCTCCCCTCGCACAGTCCTCACACAGCCTGCGATGAGCATATGCATAGAGCACTGGGGTGCGCTGCCATGTGTCACAGCCTATCCCGGCAGGTACTGTCCCGCTCACCACACCGCCTGCTGTCAAGGATGTGTCAGGCTCCCTCTCCCTCTCTTTTTTTATTTATCTCCCCCCGCTTTCCTTCTCTCTATCCTCCGTATATGTCCATATATTTCTCATGTCATCAGGGGTCATTACACTGTGTACCACACACCCCCCCCGCAACTGTTGAGGCCACCCTAGATGCAAAATTCTCACAGCCTCGTTGCAAAATGTGTAGAAGAGCATAAGATTAGCTATAAAACTGCAAACCTACATTGCCCACGGCCTTAATTTATTTAGGCTCCGGCACCTCCAACCGCATGGCAAATGGCTCAAGACAATGCCTAAGAGCCAGTACGCCCATCCCCCCTCAGACGGGCCAAAATGTATCTCTCTCTCTCTACAGTATCCAGAGGACTGGCCATTGAATGTGTCATAGAATAACACTCTAGTATCCATGTCTGGTATCTGTCTGAAACTTGTCCTCTGATTATAACTCTGATGCCGTCTATATGGAGGTATGATCTCTTGGGTGACTTGTAAATATCTGTACAGGGTGAACTACATTATTCTACGCAAAGGGTTTTATTGTCCTCTCAGCAATTCCTTTAGATCAGGGGTCAACAGGTAGATGGCGAGCTACCAGTAGCTCGCAGCCCACCTTTGAGTAGCTTGCCAATCAGTTGTGAAAGTACATGCGTTATCAGCGTTGGGATAATGTGTTCCATCATAAACATAATGCTCCCGGCTAATATCCAATTAAAGCCAAATTGCGACCAATCAAAGCCACACAGTTATCTGGTCCAAATGTATTAAGTGGGGCTCGTGCTGATTGGGGCTACTCCCTGGCAGATGATTACACAGGTTGCTTTCTATAATTAACATTTCATGATTTATTTTTCCATAATTTTTTGTTGTTTCTGTGATCAAAAAATGTCATTAACATTTAAATGAAATGATTTAAAAGTCCTGTGTTTTAGTATTTTGATACTTTATGCATGGGAATTGACAAGCATTAAACACTTTGTGGCTGAAGCCTCGTGAGTGGCACAGCTGTCTAAGACACTGCATGGCAGTGCAAACTGCATTGCTACAGATGCTGGTTCGAGACGCGTGCCGGCCACGACCGGGAGACCCGTGAGGTGACGCACAATTGGCCCAGCGTCGTCCGAGTTAGGGGAGGGTTTGGCCAGCAGGGATGTCCTTGTCCCATTGCGCTGTAATGACTCCTGTGGTGACCATGCACGCTGACACGGTCACCAGGTGTATTGTGTTTCCTCTGACACAAGATGTTTTTTTTGTGGATTTGTATGTATAAAATGTGTAACAGTAATATTTAAAATGACTAAATCGGGTAATTTTGTATACATTTATTTACATTTGCATGGGGCTGCTTCTGGGGGTATTCTGCTAAGATGCAGATTCAATCAATTCCCCCCCCCCCCCCCCCCTGAAGAGGGCCGATACCTCATTACTGGCTGGGCACATTCCTCTCTTGCTAGATGCACAATTAAAGGGGAATTACACTAAACAATCTAAATTTGTCCATTTATTTTTCCAGACCTCAAAAATTGTCTTCTGACTCATAACACCAACCTTCGTTGTTTCTCTATGAATAATTCTAATATTGAGAGTCAAAAATAAATAAAACCAGGAAAAATGAAACTGAGAAAACAGATTTCTGGAAAACACAAACTATAATTGTATGAGGCCCCCTTAGAGTTGTTTATTAACCATTATTTTACCAGGTATATTGACAGAAAACGACAAATATTTTGTACACCAAGGACCCGGGAAAGAGTTGCAGGGTACAAGAGAAGAGAAGAATGTGCCTATTTGAAAGCTATAAAATTAGTTGCTCGCGATATGTTTTTTTTTTTTAAGTAGCTCTCTAGAAAATGTTGTAGACCCCTGCTTTAGATGCTGTAACACCCTGTGGAGATTGGGCCTGGGTGATCAGGTGACCGTGAACTTGGTAACGTTTGATTGGTCAACGGTGATTGGTTTAGGTTTGGAAGAGTTACACCCTCAGATGTTACAAATGGAATGATATCCCTTTGTTCTGTCTCGTATCCTGTATCCAGTCCATGGAGGAAGGTTGTCTGATCAATTGCCATTTCCTAGGCTTCTAGGCTTTTGGCCCTTGTTAATGTTTCGTCTTCCTAGTTAACCTTAGGATGTATATGCCTAGAAGTATGCTTTGTTAATGCCAGTGTTGCCTTGAGCTTAAGCTCTATGCCTTGTATGTGAATCATTTTACAATGAGATTAAATCTACTTGCTGTGATATTCGATTCTCATGACCATTCCTTGATCTTAGTCTGCTAAACACATAATACTTGATTAGTGGAGTCAGATAGACATTTTAATAGGCACATTATGGGTTGCCCCACTACAGTAATATTTAGAATTGCAGGAAATGCGTTTTAAAATGCAAAATTCTCTCAGCCTCCTTGCAAAATGTGTAGAATAGCATGAGATTAGCTCTGAATCTGATACACTACTGGGTCATTATGGCATTCAACACCTACAAGAGAACAAAGGGAAATATTAAAACACTTGCCATAGTAATATTTAGTGACGCAAATGTGGTATCATGATCATGACACTGTTTGAAATTGAAATTGAATCACTTGGAGAGAAGAACTATTGATATACAGTACCTGCGTTGTTGATGATGCGTCAGGGCGATCCTGTTACACCTATGGACCGGTGAGTGAGTCGATAGCCTAATCTGTTGTTTGTGCCTCACTCGCTGTAATAGGTTATGCTTTCAATATGTTTCTACGTGTAAACCTTCTCCCCCGTTATCTCTCCTGGCTACTCAAACAAGCCTGGAGAATATGGAATAAATCTCCAAAATGAGAAACGTAGGTCCATGACAAGCCCATCGGCCATTTGTCTAACGTCCAGACTTACTCTACAATCGCCCGTAAAAGACCCCCATGAGTTAATCTCCCTCAGATCTCACCGGAGCCTGATTTATACCTTTATTTAATCATCTTTTAGAATGCAATTACCAAGTTGTTTTCCTGCAGCCCACACAAAAATATATATATACACTCTGAAGAGAAATCCCTTTGAAGATATCAGAAGAAAGTGAACACAGCTCAGCGGTGTCATCAATTTTATGGCGAGGCGATATTTTGTTTAAGGAGTCACAAAGAAGAGACACTCCTGGCTGTTGCTGTCACAAAGTGATAACTTTGGAGGCATCTCAAGAGCAACTGACATTGAGATGCACTTTAAAGAGGGAACCAGGTTATTTACACTCGTCTGTCCTGCAGACAGTCAACTTCCTTCAGTTTATAGAGGAACTTTGAAGGACCTCCGGTCGCCAAATAATTGTACTCCATAACATAACATTATAACACTGAAAGCCAACAGATCCATATTTGATTGTTGAGACAATTGTAGTATGTTCCTGTTTTTGAGTTTTGAGTATGACAAACACTGTGCCATTGATTGGCATTATAATTTAATTAGGATTGCATTTGATGGATTGACATGTTTTCTGCCATTATCATACATTTTCTGGTAAACACAAAAACACAAGTTCAGACACTGGTGACACATGGTACTGTAGTTGATTAGTGCCTTGTTGCAATGTTCAGATTAGATTGGTCTTTTTTCAAATTTTGACGATCGGATGCAACCTGGCCCTGTCGTTCATGGACCAATAACAAGCGCAGTCGTCAAGGACGGCGCTGTCGCTTCACATTAAGTGACACGTAAATCCACAGTGGGTGGAGAGACTCTAAATCGGAGGCATGGGCCTGACATAAATTGACCATGAAAAGTCTCTGTCCTCAGCTCCATAGTCCAGAGGACAGTCCTACCTACTGTAGCTATGAAACAGGTCTAACTATCTACACGCATGCCTAAACAAACATGCACGGATGCACGCGTACACGCACACACGCACGCATACACGCACTACACGCACACACGTAAGACGTTATTGAGTTACATAATGCAAATATATGGCGGACTGGAACAATCAGGTTTGAGGAACGTGTAGATCTTAATTGTACCCTTGGATGAAATGAAACCATGTTTTCATTACTTACAAAACAGCTGCATTTGATAAGCAATGCTCTTCCTACTGTACATGTGCAGATGTGCACGCCTTGTGACTATGATGATGAAGAAAAGGGGGAAAAACATAATTGTCTTGAAGAGAATTTATTGCATGTGACTTCCATATAAAAGCGGATATTGATAAGGGAAAAAAGTTTTGTAAATAGTTTAACTCATTTAAGTGTAATGTGGAAGAAATTGCCTCTTGTGTGCTGGAAAGCTTTTCATTTTAATCAGGAGGAAAGGCAGCCGTCATAATATTTAAAATTAGACTTTAATATTTCATTCTCAGTGTGAGGGTTTATTCTCATTAAACAGCCGGCATCTTCAAATGTCAGAAAGGGAACGTGAGAATGAACCACCATTTTCTCTTTAGGAGAAGCTCTTAAGATGATTTCCTATGTCAAATATCCCAACGTGTGTCATGTGTTGGCTTTAGAACACAGGCTAAATCATACATGCATGGTTGTACATTAGTAATAGGAAGGTTTTTCAGTGTTCTCTTTCACAACGGAATGCCCTCGTTGCAGATTTTGCTTTACCAATTTAGTCGCAAGAACCGCGTAGAGTTATGTGAATCGCCAATGACAGTCGAAGGATCTTATCAAGTTTGTTTGATGTTCACTTTGCAGCTCTACATGTGTGTACTTCAGTGTTATCCGCCATATGGTATCTGTTGAAACGTCCCCCTCCCTCTCCTATAACACATGGATAGCCCACACAAAGACCCCCTTGCCCACTGGGAATTGAGCATTGCTATTGGTTTATCACTGTCCAATGTGCAATGGCCACAGTAATTAGAAAAGCTTGGACATGCATTTGCAGTGTCCTGGTTAGGCCCGGATCACCAATAACAGCATTCATTGTTTTCTAATCAGGGGCCCTTTGGCTGCTCCGATCAGTCAGTAAATAATGGAGATGTCAATACTTTCAGCCTCATGTCTCACAGCCCCCGCTCCCTCGCACCATAAAAACCCTCATTAATCACACATTACGTTTGAAAAGAGTTCAAACTGTCAAGCTCTGAAAACACGCTCCACACCCACCCCTCTTTAACACCCGGCTCCCACTACATTAGTGGTCAACCAGCCAAAATCTCCTCTCGTCATGTAGGCACTTCCATTGATTAGCACTTCTAGCCTCTGTTCTGGACCAGGAATTACCCTTCTAATCTTGTAGTGAGTTATTTGCTGGAGACCAATCACCCTGATCAGGCATATTGCCCTCTCTGTACCAGTGTGAACTTGATGTCCTGAGAGCACCCGCTTTGCCATTTTTCTTATTCAAGATAATCCATAAGGACAGGGTTCATTGCATATGATCGCTTTATCCATGTCAAGTGTTGCAAACTAGATTTGGAGTTCATTGTGTTCCAGAGGCACTGCAATCCAAGATAAAGGTCCCACGCACAGGCTCTGGCAACTCAACATTGGCTGACTGCCATTATGTCCAGTGAAGAATCATGAGCACTCACCAACAGGATTATCCCAATTGCCACTGTTAGCAAATAACACTGTAATGACAGTGACGGGAAACTAGCTCAAGAAAACTAGCACAAGGATCATGTCATTGATTTTAAAACTAAGGAAATGTAAAGCTAGTCTGCTGAGGAAAAAGACAGACATACTAGTCATTTTTTTTAACACTTTTGGTCCTGCTATATATTACTTATTGTGTGCCTTAGGTTTTTATGTTGTTTCTAATGCTCCAAATGTTTTCTCATAATTAGGTTGAGAACCACATATGTATGTTACTGTACAGGAAGTGATTCAACATTCTCCCCTGTCAAACATCTTCCTCCTTCGCAGCTCTAATGAGATTTAGGGTTTAACATCAACTTGAACATAAACTGTTGTTTAGATTGGTTTCCCTCCATTTGGCAAGCCTTTGAAAAAAAAATGAGCGACTCCCCCTCTATGTCTGATCTCTGTCTGTAATTTACTTACTTCTCCACATCATGAACTTGTTAGTGATCTGCTTACAGTCCAGGATATGATCTGGGATTCTGGAGCCCATGTCTGTGACGACATTCCTACAGCAGCCATTTTGGAGCAGCTCAGGGCTGAGAGAGTTGATTATCTTCAAATCATTCACTAAACCCTTTTGCCATGACTTTGAGCAAGATAATAGATGTTTCAGTGGCCGTGTCCAACCCTTTTTGTCAATTTACGCCTAAAATGACATACCCAAATCTTACTGCCTCTAGCTCAGGACGTAAAGCAAGGATATGCATATTATTGATAGCGTTTGAAAGGAAACACTTAGAAGTTTGTGGAAATGGGAAATCAATGTAGGTGAATATAACACATTAGATCTGGTAAAAGATAATACAAACAAACAAAAATAGTTTTTAAATTTGTTTTTTGTTCCATCTTTGAAATGCAAGAGAAAGAAACAGCAGGGGTTCAAACTTTAGAGCCCAGTTTAATGAAGCTGCCAGTTGAATTGGGAGGCATCAGTTTCTCAAACTATGCACTCTAATGTACTTGTCCTCTTGCTCCATTGTGCACCGGGGCCTCCCACTCCTCTTTCTATTCTGGTTAGAGACATTTTGAGCTGTTCTGTGAAGGGAGTAGTACAAAGTGTTGTACGAGATCTTCAGTTTCTTGGCAATTTCCTGCATGGAATAGCCTTCATTTCTCAGAACAATAATAGACTGACTAGATTCAGAAGAAATTCTTTGTTTCTGGCCATTTTGAGCCTGTAATCGAACTGACAAATGCTGATGCTCCAGATACTCAACTAGTCTAAAGAAGGCCAGTTTTATTGCTTCTTTAATCACACAAGAGTTTTCAGCTGTGCTAACATAATTGCAAAAGGGTTTTCTAATGATCAATTAGCTTTGTAAAATGATAAACTTGGATTAGTTAACACAACATGCCATTGGAAAACAGGAGTGTTGGTTGCTGATAATGGGCCTCTGTACCACTATGTAGATATTCTATAAATAATCTTCCGTTTCCAGCTACAATAGTCATTTACAACATTACATTACACTGTATTTCTGATGAATTTGATGCTAATTTAATGGACAAAAAAATAGTATTTTCTTTTCAAAAGCAAGGACATTTCTAAGTGACCCCAAACTTTTGAACAGTAGTGTATTTATTTGTTCAGCACTTTTGAAATATACAGCAACATAATTCAGAACATGGGGCGTTCTTAAAGTATTCTCCCTGCACACCAAGTCAGAACCGTAGGATGAATAAAGGAGGCATATGAGCAGACAATGAAAGCTCTACAATATTCAATGATTACATTTCCCTAAAACAGACTGTAGGCTACATGTGCACCACAAAGTCAGAACAGTAGGCTTAGTTATGAAGGGAAAAGGGACCAAAATATTAGGGTGAGGCTCATGTGCTACTGACAGGCTACTACCCAACATACACTTAGTATTACTTTCTTAGCTCCAGTATACATATTTCCCTGGCATGTTACATCATTTATGCAGCAGCGTACAAAACTTTTTGGACTCAACTTGTTGTGCTGTGCTCACTTGGGGCGGCAGTCCTTTGTGGGCAAATTTCTTTAAGACAACTGGGAACTTGGAAAAAAACAAGGTCGAATCATGACGTTACTGATCTTAAGCTCAGAGCTCTAGAAAGAGGCCAGAGTTCCCGACTTAGAATTCTGAGTTGAATGACGATTCAAATATTTTTTTCAGAGTTCCCAGTTGCTTTGAACTCACTGAAGTCTGAGATTTTCCAGTTCTGAATTACCAGTTGTTTTGAAAGCGTAAGAAGTCATGCTGAATTGACAGCATGGCCATTGTTGAATGATTATCCTTTAAAACTTGGAAAAGATATCATTAAACCGAGACTTGGACCACACATCCATTCCACTGAATAGCAGGCTAGTGTGATTGCTTTCTAATGCTTGCAGTTAGCCACCGATTCCTTCCAAACCACTCATTGTTGAATTTGCTATTTCCAACTTGTTGTGTAATGTTTATGTCCAATGGCCGATGAGCACCGATGAGTTTTATCTATACTTTTCCTTCATGATTTCTCTTCATATGACAAGGATTGAAAATAATTTGCCAGTAGATTGTCGACTTGATTCATGATGATGACTGCAGGATTTGAAAATTATGGTGTTGACCTTGTCAGTCCAATCAAAACTACTGTAGATATAATGTGATTGGGCATCATTTTATCTGTGGCCAATGACCTTGAGCCTTCTTGGGTGGGCACTTCTAATGTAACTCTATGGCAGCACCCAAAGGGCTTGAGGGCTTGAGCTCTCCCTGTTTGATTTTGCAGTGACGTAGTGTCCCCATGAGTGACAGAACATTGAGCCAATCACGACGCAACTAACCCCTACACACCGTATTTTCTGCTGGTTGCTCCACCACCACAGCAAGCACTGGGCTAGTGCTTTACCCTTGTACAACTGACCATCCTACCGATCCTTGACTTCGGCGATGTCATCTATAAAATAGCCTCCATTACTCTACTCAGCAAACTGGATGTAGTCTATCACAGTGCCATCCGTTTTGCCACCAAAGCCCCATACACTACTCACCACTGCGACCTATACGCTCTCATTGGCTGGCCCTCGCTTCATACTCGTCGCCAAACCCACTGGCTACAGGTTATCTACAAGTCTCTGCTAGGTAAAGCCCTGCCCTATCTCAGCTCGCTGGTCACCATAGCAGCACCCATTCGTAGCACGCGCTCCAGCAGGTATATCTCACTGGTCACCCCCAAAGCCAATTCCTACTTTGGTCGCCTTTCCTTCTAGTTCTCTGCTGCCACTGACTGGAAAGAACTGCAAAAATTCCCATCTCCCTCACTAGCTTTACAGTTTTTCTCAGTCGCTTTGGTGCATTTTTCACATCATCTCTAACATGTGCAAAATAATAAGTGCATTTCTCAGAACAATTTGTACAAACTACAATATACAATAGATATGTTTCTAAAGCTAGTCAGTCACTAAAAATCCTTAGTACATCTCTCAAAAGTAAATATTCATGCCAATGATCATGTCAGTGTCATCAGAATGATAAGTCATTGAGTCATTGTTCACGAACAAGGTCGTCAAAATGTTTAGGCATGTTGTCAATGTAACTGTGTACTTTGACAGTATTACCTGATGTAAACTTAGGCTACAGTTTGGATGACAGTTACTGTATTGAAAATGCACAAGGCTGCACTTCTATGGCATATATCAATTTCAACAGTACTATTTACATATCACTGTATGTGGGTTATTGATTGAAAGAGACTGGACAACCCAAGGGGCACAAAGGAAAAAAAAACTCAATTAGAAAGAAACACGGGAAACTACCCCTAAGGCACAACTTTGCCCGCAGCACTGTTGTGCTGTCTCTACACATCCAGACGTTCCTGTATGTCGGCCCACATATTCTCATCCACATCACACCGGATATTTTCCCTTCCAATGCAACGTGGAAAGAATCTTTTGGAATGCCTTATCCATCCTCTGCAGGCGTCTACTGTGATGTCCTCACATGCTGCATCCATTGCAGCCAGCAGGGTCATCTGTGTGTGTGGCTGACGATCGTACACCTTCCACCTCCATGCTGAAAATAACTCCTCAATTGGGTTAAGGAATGGTGAATAAGGTGGGAGGAATTCTATGAGCATCCTCGGGTGGGACACAAACCATTGCCTTATGATGTTTGATCGATGGAAACTCACATTATCACAAATGACCACATACTTTGGCAAATCCTCTCTAAACAGACCCCTCTCATCATCAGGGATGAGAGCCCTGTAGAGAGTCTCTAAAAAGTTGAGTAGATGCTGGGTGTTGTATGGCCCTTTAAGGGGGATATGGGTTAGGACACCATGCTCCGAAATAGCAGCCCACATGGTGATATTTCCTCCCCGTTGGCCTGGCAAATCCACAGTAGCTCTGTGACCGATGATATTCCGACCCCGCCTTCTGCATTTGGTCAGGTTGAAGCCAGCCTCATCCACATATACAAAGTTGTGAGAGGGTTCACTTGATTCCAACTCCATTATACGCTATATCCCAGAACACATGGTGGAATTTGTTTTGGTAAGGAAGAGTGACATAAAATGTACATATATTGCATGTTCCTTCCACAGCAATGGAAATGTGTGCAGTTTATGCTTACTGTACTATGTATCACTATAAAACGTTGCTGTAAAGCAGTTACATAGATATATGTTTTACCTGTACATACTGGTACCGTAGCTCCTTAACTCTGTCCTCATTCCTTTGGAATGGTACACGGTACAGCTGTTTCATACTCATCTGGTTTCTATGCAGTACCCTGTCGATGGTTGAGATGCTAACCGTATGGATGTTTTCAAAGACATCGTTGTCTTCTATAATGGTCCTTTGTATTTCCCTGAGTCTCATGGCATTGTTTGCTCGGACCATGGTGCAAATAGCCTCCTCCTGTTGAGGTGTGAAAAGGCGTCCTCTGCCACCGGTTTGAGGTAATCTTGCAGTCCTATGTGGGGAAAAATGCTGTGATGCATCGCACACTTTCACATAGACAAAAACTATGCGAACACACATTTTACTGTAAAACAGTATGTATCTGTATAGAGTATATTTCTGTATGCTGTGAAATACAAGTGGACTACTGTAATATGAAGCATTGTAGGAAGTATACAGTATACTGCTTATATACAGTAACAGTGCACTGTACATTGGTGGACATACCTGTTCTCTCTTCGAAACGTTTGAACTATTGAGGACACGGTTGATCTCACAATATTCAGCTGCACCCTTCGACCCGCCTCAGCCATTGTAAGGCCATGATTGACAACATGGTCTACAATAGTGGCCCTTATGTCATCAGATATGTGCCTATGTCCTCTTCTGCCTCTTCCTCTGTTTTGCCTTCCACCACGCATCCTTGCTCCTCTTCTTCCTCCTCTTGGCTGTTGACCCTGTTCGTTTCATGGTCCATCCATTATTGGACAATTGCAACTCTGTGTTGTCGTCTGTCTATATATGCTTGCCAATTGATTCTTCATGCGATGCACCTTTGGGCAATTTAGACAACTGGTTGATTGTTGGTTGAACTAACATTTTACATTCCTTCATGAGTAAGGGTAAATTTCACCTGCACGATTCATCAATTCACGTTTTTGTACAAAAGGTCTAATAGAAATGTGTAAAACTATGCTTGACAGTTTATGACAAATAGTTCAACAATTTTGCATGTAATGGCTTATGCAAGGAACTAATGCCTAGATGTTTATTCAACAGAGAACCATCTACTATATTTTGATCAACATGACATGAGCAATTGATAATGTGGAAAAAAGCTGACACTTCTACATTATCAATTGCAATTTGTTCAAAGGAATAAAAAATTGCTTTAATGATGTGCACAAGTGACTAGATGATTTGGAATTTGTACAAGTAGTATCAAGAATTGCACTTTTGATCTAAGAAATGCACCAAAGCGACTGAGAAAAACTGTAAGAACCAGCTGTCAGA
Source organism: Oncorhynchus kisutch (assembly GCF_002021735.2). Taxonomy (NCBI): domain Eukaryota; kingdom Metazoa; phylum Chordata; class Actinopteri; order Salmoniformes; family Salmonidae; genus Oncorhynchus; species Oncorhynchus kisutch. Next base: position 60,135,039 of record NC_034181.2, on the reverse strand, counting down.
GCAGCTCAGATCACTGCACCTGTTCATAGCCCATCTGTATACAGCCTATCTATCTACCTCATCCCCATACTGTATTTATTTATTTAGCTCCTTTTGCACCACAGTATCTCTACTTGCACATCCATCTTTTGCACATCTACCATTCCAGTGTTTAATTGCCATATTGTAATTACTTCGCCACCATGGCCTATTTATTGCCTTAACTCCCTTATTTGACCTAATTTGCACTCACTGTATATAGACTTTGTTTACTTTTTTTCTACTGTATTATTGACTGTATGTTTTGTTCATTCCATGTGTAATTCTGTGTTGTTGTATGTGTCGAACTGCTATTTATCTTGGCAGTTGCAAATGAGAACTTGTTCTCAACTAGCTTACCTGGTTAAATAAAGGTGAAATAAATAAAATAAAATGAAAATAGGCTGAAACACCTGTACTTTAGAACTGCCTTACTCAAGAAAGCAAAAAAGAGACAATGTTTGTATGCGGCTTCATTAACTCAATATTATTATTTTTTAAATATTGTTTGCAAACTGATATGTGACAGTTAAACAAGGGTGTCCGCTGTCACCATATCTATTCATTATGGCCATTGAAATACTAGCTATTAAAATAAGATCCAATAACAACATTAGAGGATTAGAAATCCAAGGCTTAAAAACAAACGTATGCTGATGACTCAAGTTTTATGTTAAGTCTGCAAGCTAGATCCCTGCAATGTCTCATTGAAGATTTAGATCACTTTTCTGCACTCTCTGGACTAAAACCTAATTATAATAAGTGTACAATATTATGCATTGGATCTTTAAAAAATACAACTTTTACATTACCCTGCGGTGTACCTATAAAATGGGCTGATGGTGAAGTAGACATACTATATTCTTACCACAAAATATATAAATAAGTTCTCCATAACGAATTAACGAGATCCTGCAACCATGGAGAGGTAAATACCTGTCTATTTATGGAAAAATTGCCCTGATTAACTTCATATCTCATTTTACTCACTTACTTATGGCGCTGCCTCTCCTGATGATTCATTTGTCAAATCATATAAGCAAATTTTTTTTGCTTTATCTGGGACGCTAAACCAGACAAAATAAAACGAGCCTATCTATATAATGAATATGAATTGGGTGGGTTGAGATTATTAAATATAAAAGCACTAAACCTCTCTCTAAAAGTTTCACTCATTCAAAAGGTTTATTTGAACCCTAAATGGTTCTCAAGTAGATTAATAATAAAAGCTCATCCATTGTTTAAAAATGGCCTTTTTGCCTTTGTGCAGATTGCCATGTCTCATTTTCAATTAACTGAAAATTATAATTTTTTTCAAAGTATCTCTCTTTTTCAAACAAGCATTACAGAGCTGGCTACAATTTCATTTTCATCCCCCTGAAAAGATAGAACAAATATTACAACAAATATTATGGCTGAACTCAAATGTGCTGGTTGATAAAATATCTGTATTTATGGGAAAGATGTTTGAAACGGGAATTTTGTTCTTAAATGATATTGTAAATTGGAATGGTGAAGTTATGTCTTTAAAGGAGTCATCAGAATTGTACGGGAAGGTCTGCTCAATCCAAGAGTACAACCAATTGATTACAGCATTACCCTAGAAATGGAGGAGGCAGATGGCAGTGGGAGGAGGTAGGTCTGTCTGCCCAATAGGAAGGAATAAAAATATCATAAATAAGAAAGTATACTAGTTTCATTTGAGGACAAGGATGTTGACAACTATGCCATACAGATTGCAAAATAGTTGGGAAGAGATTTTTGATGTACCGATTCCATGGTACAGGGTGTATGAGTTGATATATAAAACAACGCAAGATTCAAGATTCTGTGCTTTTCATCAAAAATTATTTGCCACCAACAAAATGTTCAATATTTGGGGCATAAAGCCATCGAAGCTCTGCAGATTTTATTGTGAGGATACAGAATCAAAAGACCATTTATTTTGGTATTGCCCTCAGGTAGCTTGTTTCTGGTCTCAGGTTCAGGAATGGCTGAAAATGCATAGCATTGATCTAAAATTGACCCTAGATATAGTATTGTTTGGAGATCTGGAGAGACCGGGTCAGTCAATTACTAAAATGCTAATTCTCTTAGTAAAAGTATTTATCTTCAACTCGCAATATGTGGATTCTATTTGATTAGATAGATTGAAAGTGTACGTTAGGAACCTGAAGTGGGTGGCCAGCAGAGATAGATGGGATGGGCTGAGGGAAGCTGAGGGTTGGGATGTGGAATTGGAGACAAGTGGGAGTGGAGTTGCTGTGTGGGAGATAGAATAATGGTCAAAGATAAAAGTAAATATGTTTTTTTTAAAGTCATAATGAAACATAATAAAAAGTCAGTTTGAATGACACTGAGGGCCAGTGTTTTTACAACTAATGCCGGTTTGCCTGAGGCTGATGCCGTGCAGGTGTTTTTACACATGCATATACACACACTCGCATTCAAATAAACACATAAAAGAACACACACATACATGTAATAGTGCCAGACATGCACACAAACATATACAGTTGGCATTGCTGTTGTGGTTTTAGTTGACCTTGTTGTCCGTTGTTTTACATTATTATTTGCACTGTTGTTTGCTGTTTTCTTTTGTCTTTTCCTTTTTTCTCTTTAGTTCATTCTCTTGATTGTTGGTGCATTGGGGGATTCTTGCAGGTGGGGAATGGAATTAATTGTATTTTTTATTGTTTATTTTTCTTCTTGGGTGGGGGGCTGTGGGAGGGGTCTCGAATGGTTTGAGGGACAGAACTGTGGAGGGATCTTGGTGGGTTCGGGTTCACGTTTTTTTGCCTGGTGGTAGATTTGTCAATGTGCCCTTGAGCTGGGCATATTGACACTGGATGCTTCTGTGTGTCGCTCTGAATGGGAATCTGTTGGATGACTGGTATGATGTAGTTGTTGAGCAGCTTCACTGCAAGTATATTGTATGTTTAAGATATGTTTTAAAATTGTTTTAAAATTTCTATTTTAACTGATATGTGACACGTATTATTGCTAAAATAACATGCAAAACAAGCCCCAAATAATTGAATGACGGGTCGCCACTGTTTATATACCACAGAAGACTGAAATATAACAAAATAATTTGACCTAGCAACACCAGATTTTGGGCGTTTTTTTGTAAACAATGTTGATTAATTATGAAATAATGAAAAATAGGAAAAACATTCCACCCATGAGGCCACTAGATGGTGATTTGATCAGTTGACTGTCGCATATTATTAAACAAAAAATGTTCACTTACTCAAACAGCTTACTATTTAGGACACAAGTATGGGTATTCAGACACGACCTGTTGTTATTATTTTCATCATTTTTTTTTACCCATTTTAAAATTGTACCACAGAATTCCTCCACAATCCCCCAACCTCAACCTAATTGAGATGGTTTGGGATGAGTTGGACCGCAGAGTGAAGGAAAAGCAGCCAACAATTTGAGTCAGTGGTTTGCCAGAGTGCCACGGGCTGGTCACGTGCATTCACGTGAGAGGTAGCTTGCGTTCCATTGCATTTCTACAGACAAAGGAATTCTTCGGTTGGAGCATTATTGAAGATTTATGTTACAAACATCCTAAAGATTGATTCTATACTTAGTTTGACATGTTTCTACGAACTGTAATATTACTTTTGTCTGAACTTTCGCTTGGACCTGCGAAAGGTATTTGGGCATAAATTATGGACTTTATGGAACAAATCAAACATTTTAAAGGAACTGGGATTCCTGGGAGTGCATTCTGATAAAGATCTTCAAAGGTAAGTGAATATTTATAACGCTATTTCTAACTTTGTTGACTCCACAACATGGCGGATATCTGTTTGGCCTGTTTGGGCTCTGAGCGCTGTACTCAGATTATTGCATGGTGTGCTTTTTCGGTAAAGCTTTGTAGTTTGTAATAGTTTGCAAGCCCTGCCACATCCGACGAGTATCGGAGCCGGTGTAGTACAATTCAATCTTAGTCCTGTACTGACGCTTTGTCGGAGGGAATAGCGGTATTTCTTGTAGGCTTCCGGGTTAAAATCCCACTCCTTGTAAGCGGCAGCTCTACCCTTTAGCTCATGGCGAATGTTGCCTGTAATCCATGGCTTCAGGTTGGGCAATATACATACAGTCACTGTGGGGTCAACATCCTTGATGCACTTATTGATGAAGCCAATGACTGATGTGGTGTACTCCTCAATTCAATCGGCAGCTAGTAGACCAGTGACGACGACTGCCGAGTGCCGCCCGAACAGGAAGAGGAGCCACCTTCGGTGGGAGTTGTGACAGTACCCCACCCCCTGACGCACGCCGACACTGGCCTCGAGGGCGACCTGGAGGGCGAGGCGCAGGACGATCCGGATGGAGGCGATGGAAATCCCTCAACAGTGACGGATCCAAGATGTCCCCCACCGGTACCCAGCACCTCTCCTCCGGACCGTACCCCTCCCAGTCCACGAGGTACTACAGGCCCCTCACCCGGTGTCTAGAGTCCAGAACAGCACATACTGTGTACGACGGGGACCCCTCGATGTCCAGAGGGGGCGGAGGGACCTCTGGCACCTCACCTTCCTGCAGGAGACCAGCTACCACCGGCCTGAGAAGAGACACATGAAACGAGGGGTTAATACGATAGTAGGAAGGGAGTTGTGATCTATAACACACCTTGTTTATCCTCCTCAGGACTTTAAAAGGCCCCACACACTGCGGCCCCAGCTTCCGGCAGGACAGGCGGAGGGACAGGTTTCGGGTCGAGAGCCAGACCCTGTCCCCCGGTGCGAAAACTGGGGCCTCACTGCGGTGGCAGTCAGCGCTCCTCGTCTGCCGTCCACCAGCTTGCTTGAGCGATTCCTGCTGGATGGCACTCCAGGTCTCCTTAGAGAGCTGCACCCACTACTCCACCGCAGGAGCCTCGGTCTGACTCTGATGCCACGGTGCCAGGACCAGCTGGTAGCTCAACACTCACTGAAATGGTGACATGTTCGTGGAGGAGTGGCGGAATGAGTTCTGGGCCACTTCCGCCCATGGGACGTACCTCGACCATTCTCCTGGCCGGTCTTGAAAATACGACCTCAGAAACCTACCCACCTCCTGGTTCACTCTCTCCACCTATTCTCTCTGGTATGCAATCTGGTTTCCCTTCAGGTTATGAATGTGTCACTGCAAAGTTAAAAGTCCTAAATAATGTCACCATTGCCCTTGATTCTAAGCAATGTTGTGCAGCTATTTTTATTGACTAGGCCAAAGCTTTTGATAGGGTAGACCAATGGTTCTAAAACTTTTAATAGTCCCGTATCCCTTCAAACATCCAACCTGCAGCTGCGTACAACCTCTAGCACCAGGGGACATGACAACAAATTACAGGGTAGGAACCAGGGTAGGAACCAAAGTGATGTTCAATGTTTCCCAGGGGACCCTATAATATTGTGTATATGTATATAATATAATATATAATAATATATAATATATAATATATATATATATATATATATATTGTGTAATATGTATATAATAATGTAAAATCTTTATTCACGTAGCCAGCTAACTAGCGATTAGCATTAGTGGCTAACATAATTAGCTTAATTTGATAAGAAAATACACACTAGCTGTTTGCAGATGTAAGAAACACAAACGAATATTGTAACTATAGAATGCAACATTGTTGTCATCAACATTGTTGCATGTGCTGCATTGACCATGCAGACTGAACGAAAATGTCTTGTAGTCAAGCAGCAACAAATGCGCTCCTTGGGAGGGGAGAACTATGTCTGTGTGGAAAGTGGCATGGAAAGAGGGAGAGTGGAGAGGGATGGCTCAGGTAGCGTTACAGACGGCGTATCACATTTAACAAACATTAAAATACCGTTATAGAAGGTGAATTAAAAACTCTAACTGGTCCGTCCATCAATACATCAATAGTGATGTATTAGTGAACATTAGCCATACAGTGAAATACAGTATACCGACCAGCCATACCCATAACATGATACAGCCACCATTATGCTTGAAAATATGAAGAGTGGTACCCCGTGATGTTGTATTGGATTTGCCCCAAACATAACGCTTTGTATTCAGGACATAAAGTTAATTTCTTTGTCACATTTTTTGCAGTTTTACATTAGTGCCTTATTGCAAACAGCATGCATGTTTTGTAGAAAAAAACTTTTCTGTAAAGGCTTCCTAGATTAGTATTGTAGAGTAACTACAATGCTGTTGATCCAGCCTCAGTTTTCTCCTATCACAGCCATTAAGATATCTAACTGTTTGAAAGTCACCATTGGACAAAATCTCATTTTAATCAAGTTTAAACTCAGGCTGTAACACAATTTTTGGGGGAAAAAGTCAAGGGGTGTGAATACTTCCTGAAGGCATTACTGTATTTATTTTGAATGGTCCTTTACTTGTCAGTTCCAAACGGGACATTTTTTTGTCTTTTCACCTAAACATGCAAACACCATCAGATAGAATTCATGTCACTTTCTGACCTTAGTTCCTTTGTTATGTCTTTGTTTTAGTATGGTCAGGGCGTGAGTTGGGTGGGTTGTCTATGTTCTTTTTTTCTATAATTTGGGATACTCTGTGTTCGGCCTGGTATGGTTCTCAATCAGAGGCAGCTGTCAATCGCTGTCCCTGATTGAGAATCAGACTTAGGTAGCCTGGTTTCACTTTTGAATTGTGGGTGTTTATTTTCTGTTTAGTGTTGTGTTGCACCTTACAGGACTCTTTGTTGGTTGTTTATTGTTTTGTTTCAGTGGTCATTAAAATATTTAAAACATGTACACTTACCACGCTTCGCTTTGGTCCTCATCTTATTCTTCTCAAGACGGACGTTACTATTCATAGCAAGCAGTCCTATTCCAGTGCACTGGAATGACATTCAGATGAACTGGAATGACATTCACTCTCATGAGATGTGTTGCCAAAAATAACTAACTGAAAGCCACACCCCCAATAAGCCATGAACATGACCGCATTTTGGCATACAGTATGTCACTGTGCTTCTATGGCTATATGCACCATGCCATTGCTTAGTTCATTTGTTCCTTTAGCAAACAAGACAGCTCCAAACGGGGTCCCGAGTGGGCTCCTGAGTGGCGCAGCGGTCTAAGGCACTGCATCACAGTGCTTGAGGCATCACTACAGACTCCCCGGTTTGAATCCAGGCTGTATCACAACCGGCTGGGATTGGGAGTCCCATAGGGCGGCGCGCAATTGTCCCAGCGTCATCCGGCTTTGGCCGGTGTAGGCCGTCATTGTAAATAAGAATTTGTTCTTAACTGACTTGCCTAGTTAAAAGAATGTTACAGTCAACACACCATTATTTAGCTTTAAAAATGCAACATTTTATCTCAGCCCCATGGCAAACTGGGTAGAATTGCAGGACATTTCTGCAGGCCCACCCAACAACAAATTTCTGGCTATGCTACTGCTGTAAATACTGCCTCATTTTAGTCATTTGTTGTGTACAGTATTTCATTGGATAAATAATTTGTCAAAGAGTAAACCAGAACCTCTATTTAGGAATTTAGTGCATCAGCCCCTTCATTAAAGCATGGGAGTCCGTGTTGGAGGGCACCATATTTAGGTACCTGATTTTCCTGTGCAGGAAGTGGATCGATAGAGGCTTTCAGTCGGCTCCACCATCCATTCCCTCGTGTTAACGACAGCCATAATTCACAATGTTGGGGGGGGGGGGGGGGGGGGGGGGTCATATATATATATCACCCCAGAGCTGTGACCTTTCTGTCTCCCTCCTGACAGCTCAGAGGAAAAAGGTGTCAATTAATGACATTTAGAAATTTCATATCACTCTCAATAACTCAGATTTTTACACAAACTATTGGTGGGCAGAGGTGGGCGTACGGTACAACCTTCCTCAGCTAGATCAAAGTTGAGGCCAGCCATTAATGTCATCTCTTCCTATGCAATCATTTTGAACTCAGTTCAGCATAAAAGCCAATAGATCATCATAATTATCCCCAGATGATATATTGCTCATATCAGATTTCCCATTTCAATCTCTGTCATGGCACTCCTCTGTCTCGCTTTGTGTAAAAAGAGTGCTTCTTAATTAATGATCGTTCGAATTTTGAACTATAACAAATCTGGTCGCAATACCAAACGTACTGTGGTATGCAAGATTGGTCATGTGATTGCCTTACATTATATGTCCAGTGCATTCGGAACTGTTCAGACCCCTTGACATTTTCCACATGTTGTTACGTTACAGCCTTATTCTAAAACAAATCTGGTCGCAATACCAAACGTACTGTGGTATGCAAGATTGGTCATGTGATTGCCTTACATTATATGTCCAGTGCATTCGGAACTGTTCAGACCCCTTGACATTTTCCACATGTTGTTACGTTACAGCCTTATTCTAAAATGTATTTAAATGTATTTTTCAATCAACACACCATACCCCTTAATGACAAAGCAAAAACATGTTTGGAGATTTTTTTTGCAAATGCATAAAAAAAAAAACGGAAATATCACATTTACATAAGTATACTGACCCTTTACTCAGTGCTTTGTTGAAGCACCTTTGGCAGCAATTACAGACTTGAGTCATCTTGGGAATGGCACTACAAGCTTGGCACACCTGCATTTGGGGAGTTTCTCCTATTTTTCTCTGCAGATCCTCTCCTCTGTCAGGTTGGATGGGGAGTGTCGCTGCACAGCTATTTATAGGGCTCTCTAGAGATGTTAGATCAGGTTCAAGTCTGGGCTATGGCTGGGCCACTCAAGGACATTCAGAGACTTGTCCCGAAGCCACTCCTGCATTGTCTTGGCTGTGTGCTTAAGGTCATTGTCCTGTTGGAAGGTGAACCTTCGCCCCAGTCTGAGGTGCGTATCAGTCTTGAGTAGGTTTTCATCAAGGATCTCTCTATACTTTGCTCCGTTCACCTTTCACTTGATCCTGACAAGTCTCCCAGGCCCTGCCGCTGAAAAACATCCCCACAGCATGATGAGCCACCAGCATACTTCACCATAGGGATGGTGCCAGGTTTCCTCCAGACGTGATGCTTGACATTCAGGCCAAAGAATCTTGTTTCTCATAGTCTTAGAGTCCTTTAGGTACCTTTTGACAAACTCCAAGCAGGCTGTCATGTGTCTTTAACTAAGGTGAGGCTTCCGTCTGGCCACTCTACCCTTAAAGGTCTGATTGGTGGAGTGCTGCAGAGATGGTTGTCCTTCTGGATGGTTCTCTCATTTCCATATAGTAACTCTGGAGCTCTGTCAGAGTGACCATCGGTTTCTTGGTCACCTCCCTGACCAAGGCCCTTCTCCCCCGATTGCTCAGTTTAGCCGGGAGGCCAGCTCTAGGAATAATCTTGGTGGTTCCAAATTTAACTCTGTTCTTGGGGACCTTTAATGCACCTCGACACAATCCTGTCTCTTGAAAGACATATTCATCGAGTGCTACATTACAACCCGTAGGTCCACCACATGTCCAATCATTTTGTTCATACATGCCCACAACACACCTTCTCTACTCCACCCCCCCACCCCCCACCCCCCAACCCCCCCGTCCCTGTCCCTGTCCCTGTCCCCTCCGTCCCATGTCCCAGTCTGGCAGTCATTTCTGACTCCCCCTCTTTCTCCCTCTGCCTCCAAATGCTATGTCAGTTCCATATCAGTGACACTGGCAATTGAGCTGAATATCAGTCCCCATTCAAAAGTGGGAGTAAATAGCCGGGGGGTGACATAACCTTTCCTGTAGTGCCTGGGTGTACATATACAAATAAATGAAGCCCTTGACCCTGTCTAGCAGCATAGGGCTGTAAGTACAAATGTGACATTTTGATACCGCTTCAGGGGCCCTTCTCTCACTTATTTTTATATTTCAATAATCCATGACGGGCAGGAATAGGGAGACAGGGGAAGCGTGAATGATTAACACTGTCAAGCTCAAATAATGTACTCAGAAAACAGACTATAAATCTGCTTCTGTGACATTTTCAAACCCAACACGCACATTCCTTCTTTAAATGCCATTCATTATTTATTTATATATTCCTGTGTTTGTTTATTTATTTATTTGGTCATCCCCAAACCACAAACTGTATGTAACCTTTTCAGCATAATCTCACTCTGAATTGTGAGGTCTTGATAATGATACCTAAGAAATTATTCCAAAATGGTTCATCGGCTGTCCCAAGAGAACCTTTTTTGGTTCAAGGTAGAACTCTTTTGGGTTCCATGTAGAACCCTCTGGGGCAATGGTTCTACATGGAACCCAATATGGTTCTTCCTGTAACCAAAAGTGTTCTACCTGGAACCCCAAAATCATTTTTTAAAGGGATCTCCTATGGCGACAGCCAAAGAACCCTTTTAGTTTCTAGATAGCAACTTTACACAGGACAGTCAATGCCTATACTGGTTGTTGAACTTGCTGTGGTGAGCATATACTAATGCTGCAGGCTGTTAAAGGCTGACAGCTATCGACATCAGTCGGCGAGGTTGCCATGGAATGGTCTTTACACAGGAGGGATGTCCTTGTTTTCTCGTCAGCTGTGCACGGTTCAGTCGATGGTTATCTCTGACTATATGCCCTCATTGCAATCTCTGCCCAACCAACATCCTCGTTTTACGTTCACGTTTTAATCATCGGCCTGTGATGTTTCGCTGTCACGTCTCAGAATTTACACCCCATCAACAGCATTTGCATATTGCCTAATATGGACATTTTCCAATGTCACTGGCAGCCCACATGTTTCATGGCTGTTATCCATGGCCAAAAACCCAGAATAAAAAACATCTGATAAGACCGATTAAGTTCATTCCTGACCTTAAGATTGACTAGTTTCAATTCTGAATACTTTTTTTCAGTTCTAATGTATTTATTTTAGCTCAATCTTTTTATTACACTTTTGTTTAGCTTGTAATGTTTCACCATGTATTGAATATTAAATTAAAGAAGTAAAACTTGTGCTACTTTAACTCCTTTCGAGAAAAATCGAGCCCAAACTGTTTATGTGTTCAATAAGAAAATATGGCTAGATTGCTATGAACCTCATTCCTTTTCTCCCTACTCTCTCCCTACTTAATTCCATGTTGTTTTGATACACAGCTGCCATCAGTGTGAAATATTAATGCAGAGGGCTGATTTGGGGTGTCGGGCAGTGTCATTCATTTGCCTTTTAATCATCCAGCAAAAAAAAGGAAAAATAAACTTCCCCCTCTGATCGTCCTCCCAAAGTCATCCACAAGCTTGTCTTCTCCTTCATTGACAGCTGCATTTTGAGAGACAGTGAGCGGGTGAGTGTTCCAATGTATGCGACCCATGAAAATTTAAACATGACACAAACTCATCATAGCCACCGACAGGCCGTCCTAGAAAAAAAGGGGGTGGAGTCGACATTGCCTTTCCAGAAAATGTCAAAAGACCTTTTACATATCTCAAAATGGCCGCCTAAGACTGCACATAGGTTGTTTGGTGTTAACATCAAATTACTCTCTCGTGACAAAATGGTAGGCCTCAAAATACCTAGCAAGAACTGTCTGAAACTGTGTAAGGACACTTTCTCAAGACACATGCATTTTCCACATGCCTCATTGTTTAGTCCTTTGTTTGTTTCTTTTGAGAGCTCCAGTTAAGAGAGAATACGTTCTCAAAGGCACAAAGGGGACGAGCCATGATTAATGTGATTGCATTTAAAATTCTGCTTAATAACATGATCATAATTATTACATTAATCATCGGAACCCATTGACAGCATAAATGTTTCTCTAAATGTGATCATGTTCAAGAGGATATTAAGTAGTGACTATATTTTATTCAAAAACCACCGATAAAGATGTCTCCCACGTAGATACCTGTCCAGGCAGAGAAAGATTTATAACTCTGTTTAATTCCTAGGAAAATATAGTTAAGACTCTATATGCCCCTTTGTCTGGATTCTTAATAAGGGTATCTAATTAATATTTATAGCATAATTGCTTTTTCCGTTTTATTTAAATTTTTTGGTTGAAAAAGGAATAACAAGGCCAAAATACTGTTGTTGGTAATTAAGACAAATGCATGAATTATTAAAGATGCAAACATGCCAAGCAGGCATAACTAATTATTTGAGCGTGTTAACAGTTGTTTAATGTTAGCAGCAAATGAATTATTTAGTGTCTGCATGCCATTTTTTGTATTGTTAGAAATGTGGAAGTCAGTCTTTTTTTTCAAAACTAGGAAACAAATCCCCAAGTTACACAGATGGCACCCACCTATACATGTACATTATAGATCAATGTAGTCTGTGGGGTGATTCTAGGTAAGCGGTTCAAATTTCCTCTCTTTGTTCTAGTCGTGTGAAAAGGCATCAACCAGGAAGGATAAGTTAATGTGACGGCAGACAATTTATGTTGTTATGTCTTAATTGTCACCTGATGCGCGTACAATCTGGAGCACTGTCAAAACCCAGATCTGACCGTCTCTTAGCCGAGAAGAGGAGGGGGTGGTGTGGCACCAAACAAAAAAACAAATGGCACATTGGAAACATTCGCTTTTATTAAGCAGAGGCCACATATGTTGTAATATGTACTAACCTTGAGAGGGTGGGGGTGGGGTTTAAAGAACATATGCACCAATCACATTGCACTAGATCTAGCCAGTACCTACTGTATGTCCTATTGGACTTCACATCATAGGTATTCTGCCCGAAAAAAAATATTTTCTACTCAAAAATCCTTCAACATTTGTTCCTCATGCCCAAATATTTTTTGCTTCAGGCGCTTGATGGAAATCACCACTTTACAGACACTCAGAACCCACAAGCGTTGTCATATGGAAATTGTCAATTAGGTTTAGGGCTGAACGATATGTTAATTTGAATCACTATTTGTTTTGTTTCTTTCCCATTTTTAATTGTGGATATTACGAATCCGTAAGGTTTGGTGGGCGAGATAACAATGCAGATGTAAATAGTCAAACATATGACACACGCATTCCGTTCCAACTGTTACTTATTCAACCAACTGCTCCTTCTTCAATAGGATCATGTGTCATCTATGTGAGTTATGAAGAAGAAGAGAGGATATTGCCAGATCTTTTTTTTCTCTACACATTTTGTGGCCATAACCTTCAAGGCTGATATTACTTGCATCTCCTTAAGTATTTCCATTAAGGATCCAGACCAATAATATCATTCCCACTTGGAAGTGATGTTACTGGATAAGGGCCAAAAACCTATTAGGCAAACAGGGCCTCCTTATCTTCTATAGTCATTGAGTGGCCTGCCATGCAAAAAGCCTATCAGACTATTTCAAGTACACTTCATTTATAGACATCTTCATACCTTCACTGTTAACACATTACAATAAGGGTACATGGATTGACATTGACACTCATGCAGTAGCATGAATAAATGAATTGATAGACTCAAGAGGTTTAGGGCTAGATTCAGTACATATCGCAGAAGCTCCGTGTTATATCTTGATTGAAATTTAAAGGTAATTTCCGATTGAGCCGACATATGCAGAGTGTAACGTGAACGCAGGAAATTACCTTTAAATTTCAATTTAATTTCCTAATATGGGTAAATCCAGCTTCACAGATCTAATACTATGTGTCTCCTCTCTGTCCAGTGGATGTAAAGAAAGGCCAGTGTAAGGGTGTAAGGGTTAACCCCCTCTCCTCTCTGGTCCCCCTCCCTCCCCGTGGTCTCTTGTGTGATTTATAGGCTGATCCTGGCCTGTGGGGAGTTGACAGTTGCTTTCATTTTCTTATATATATTTTTCTGTCCCTACCAAGGTCACCGGGGAGCGAGCCCTCTCCAAGTTTTTCCAGCGTCCGTCCTCCTTGGCCCTCCTTCGCCCCCTCTTCCTCTCCCCTCTTGGCCTGATGGTCCCATGAATCATCCAGTCTTCCCATCGAACCTCCTGACGCCTCCTTTCCAACGCTCCCGCCCCGACTTCCGCAATCCTTCTTCATTCCCGCTAACAATTTGGTAATGAAATATTGATTTTTAGTTAGATTCAAATGGATGTTATTAACTTTGCATTGATAAATCGCTCCTAAGGCCCGGCCTGGAAGTACCTCAGTCAAAACCCTGGTCCGTATGGCCACACCTGGAGGTGCGTGGGCCGGACGTTTCTGTCACCCCTGTGCCTCCTCTAGCCCCCTTACAGCCCCTCCTTGAATCATACAACGACAAGGGTGCCTGTTCTTAACTGCATTCATTTCAGTGATGGGCTACAATCTGAAGTCTGCTAACTCTGACGAATCACACCTTCAAATAGAAACATCTATCGTCCATGATGACTATACGCTATAAAAGTCATCCTTAGTGATGAAGAAAAGAAGCCATTTCGTTTCTGACTTTGGTCCAGCCAAGTGATACAAGCAGGGGAAGGGTTTTCATCTCTGCTAACTAAAGGCATTGTCCAATAATTGTTAAGGGTTTGTGACAGTTAACGGGCAGGTAAAATGGTAGTTACTCTTGTGTCTGAGAATTCATTTGTCTCCTTTCTTTTCGTTCTGTAGAACAGTGGACATCTACAGTGTTTAGGGATCGGGTTTCAAGTCAAAGTCTCGGCAGTTGCATATTTCCTCAATGATTTGTCTGTTTTTAGCTCCATCCATTTGCTGAAATGAATCTGACAGTTTAAAGAAAGTTTAGAATGTGACATCTGAATCCGGAGGTTTTTCTAGGTCCTGTACTTATTGGTTTAACACAGTAATCCCATTGTGTATTTGCTTACTGGATGATTCAACATCTGCCCTCACACTTCTTGTTTCTTCTTCTAGCCCTGTCTGTTTTGGTATGCATCGCAGTGCCATGCCAGGCACTGCAGCATTGCTTCGTAACCAAAGAAGATGCAAGGAGGGAAGCAAAACCCCCAATACAAATTCTGTGTTAAAAAGGGGTATTTGACACAAGACGGACACCAAGAGAGGGGTCCCCTGAGGGAGAGCCCAGGGTGCATATGAGACGGGGAGGGCATTTACATTTCTCTCATGCGTTTCTGTGACAGCGACACAATTTCCTGTTCCGTCTGGAGAGGTTTGACGGTAAGGTTGGACTGAAATGTAATCTCAGGCCTTCGGCACACTGCCTCCCCTGAGGATTCCAAGAAACCTTGAACTTTGGTAATCTTTTTTTTCAGCCCTCAGCCACTCTATTTTGCCTGAAAAACAATGACCAACTAGGAAATGGACTGCTAATATCCTCTCAATGAGATTTTTCAATAGGACCCTTTGTATTACAGTCCTCCTCTCCCAGGATTTAGGTCCAAGCATGTTAGGTAATGTGAGTGTGCGTGTGTGTACTTGTTTTTATTGTGTGTGTGTGCGTGCGTGCGTGTGTGTGCGTGTGTGTGCGTGTGTGTGTGTGTGCGTGTGTGTGTGTGTGTGCGTGTGTGTGTGTGTGCGTGTGTGTGTGTGTGTGTGTGTGTGTGTGTGTGTGTGTGTGTGTGTGTGTGTGTGTGTGTGTGTGTGTGTGTGTGTGTGTGTGTGTGTGTGTGTGTGTGGTTGAGAGTGCCCATTTGAGGTCATGTTGATTTCTCGGGAGACTGGGACTCCACAACATACATAGGGACACGGGCTCCCCTGTCATAGTGATGAATGTTTGGACACCAGATCACTCTACAGACAGATTTCCCACACATGTACACGTGACGTATGTGCAGCTGGGTACATTTGTGTGATTGTGAGTGACATGTTCTAAATGTCGTCCGGGTTAGGGAGGGCTTGTCCGGTAGGGATGTCCTTGTGTCTTCGCGCACCAGCGACTCCTGTGGCGTGCAGGGTACAGTGTGCGCTAACGAAGTTTGCCAGGGGCACGGTGTTTCCTCCGACACATTGGTGCGACTGGCTTCCGGGTTGGATGCGCGCTGTGTTAAGAAGCAGTGCGGCTTGGTTGGGTTGTGTATCGGAGGACGCATGACTTTCAACCTTCGTCTCTCCTGAGCCCG
Organism: Oncorhynchus kisutch; assembly: GCF_002021735.2. Taxonomy (NCBI): domain Eukaryota; kingdom Metazoa; phylum Chordata; class Actinopteri; order Salmoniformes; family Salmonidae; genus Oncorhynchus; species Oncorhynchus kisutch. Next base: position 60,119,130 of record NC_034181.2, on the reverse strand, counting down.
TACGGGAGTTGTAGCGATGAGACAAGATAGCTACTAAAAACAATTGAATACCACGAAATTGGGGAGAAAAAGGGGTAAAATTCAACAACAAAAAACACAAAAATAGGTATTTGTTTTGTATCTTCCTGACGAAATTAATATAGCATTATTTTGATGGAGTTTAGTTATTAATAATCATGCTTAGATTATAAACATAAGACACGGATTGGATATCTTGTAGAATACGCGTGGGTAGGCACATCCTGTAGATAGTGAATCTGGCCTTCAATATTAAATACTCAAGACCATAGCCCAATGACCAATACAATGAAGGAACAACTGGATGAGAGTATAGAATAACATAGAACCGCCTACGTGCTCACATTCTCACACTGAAGATACCTTTAGATAGGGTGACCTTCATTAGCTTGTCTAAGGTATATAACCTGCCTCTCCTGGCTATGTTGGGACTGTAGGACAAGGTACAGCTTGATACTAGTGTCGTATTGAGGAGAGACCCTGTCTCATTCTACATGTAGATAACCCATGTTATTAGCTACCTGATGGTCAATCAATAAAGCACTTCCTCGGTCGTGACGACTAACTAAGTCCTTCACAAGATAATAATCTCTCCGCTGCCGTCGCAATAATTGGTTAGCCTCACAATCGGAGCATTGTTGACAAGGGATTGCATATTAAAAACGTCGAATTCACAGTCCATCATTCTGATGCAGAATGGAAATATGATTTTTAAACTAATTGAGCGCGTATGCATACTCAAAAAGGCAGGCCAGAAATAGCCTGCTATGGACATCATTTGAAGTCTCCGAAAATGATTTTACTTTTTCAATGCATTGTAAATGGAGATGTTTATCACTGGCTGCTGGGACTGGGCCTTACAGTGAAGCGCAGCGTTGAATCCCTGACGTCCATCTCTCCGTGGAACTGCATTATCTTCCCAATGAGTACCCAATCCCCCGTGGACCCGCTTGAAGCTGAGCACCGATGAGGATGATGTTTAAACGTAAAGCGCCCATCCATCTGTCTGTCTCTCCTCCTACTTTGTATCCTTACTCTACTTTATTCTTTAGCCTTTTTTCTCTCCTGAAATATTTCATCATGTGAATCTATTTTAAAAAAGCAGCTTCACACTGTATTTGTTTTTTTTCCCTCACATTTTTAGTTTACATTTTTTTTAGACAACGGTGATGTCTCTATGAACTTGGCAGATGCACCTTGGCACTCTCTGGCCATCAGGCCTGACCAAAGGAGCCCAGAGTGAGCAATGGGTCACGCCTAAGAGCCTGACCTTGACATTGACAGTCTGGCCTTGAAGTTGAGAAAGGTTACTGTGGGCCAATCTACAGACTTCCAGGCCCAGTTGACTCAGATATAGCTGTCATTTCTCTGTCTCACTGTCCCATGGCAGTACTGAGGGCGTTTTGTTTGTACGACTCTTACAGTTGCATCATGCCAGTGGCAGGTTCCCCTCCAGTGTTGTGCCTGGTTGGGGGACTGTTAGGATGGATGGGGCTGACAGGAGGGCAGAGCTGGATGGGAGGTGGCAGGGCTGAGGTAGGGCCTGACCAGTGCTGCTGCTCCATGGTTCTCTCTAGCTAGCACCAACAGCCATCTGGGTGGAGCCACCTGTCAGAGCTGGATCATAGGACGAGGCAGCAAGAGGCAGCCACTCAGGAGCACGTTCAGCGGCTGGCTCCTCTGGGGCCTCTGGGACTGGTAACCCCTGCAGTACCACTGACACACACATACACACACACACAGAAATGCTTCTACCAGCATATATAGAATATCATTCTTAGCCTAATCAAACAAACATCAAACAGTCCCCCATCTCCTTTACTCTCAAACACTATCACTGAGCATGTAGCTAAAGTGGATCACAATTGCAGGGAGATAAGAAATATGTTTTCCTCTCGCTACATTTCTGTCCCTCAGGATGAATTACATTTCTTACCATTGCACCGCAGTTTTGAGGGTGACGTTTCTGTTAAATCATGTATTAACACGCAGAAGACATATTCCTCATCGCACTGGAAGGAAATGGCAACAGGCCTTTGGTATAAAAAAAGCAATGACAGCTATTAAGAAATCAAAGCATGCCAATATCCCATTATTCAACTTCCACTTCCACATTTGTCAAAGCATAAATCTTCCGGCTAAAATGAAAAACATCTCTTTTTTTTTTTTGCCCGGCGCCAAAGACTCTTGAAGACACCTCCTTAATCAAAAGGTTGCCTCATCATTTCCCCCCCATACAGGATATCTTAATGATGCTGTTGGTCCTCATGCTGGATCCCGCTTAACACATCCCCCATCCTTTCCCCTGACAGCCTCCTCCATCACCCGTCACTTCAGACGCATGGTCCTTTGATTTCTGGGGAAGCGAAGGGCCGCCACATCAATCTGGCCTCGCTTTTAAGGCGTGAGAGTGAATATGAACATATCCAGCCATATCAGAGACATCAGTCTTACTGGGACTCAGGAGGACCATGGCAGGTCCTCTCACAGCCAAGTTTTAAATGAACTCTAGAAACTTCAGTTCAGGAGGAAAAGTTTCCACGCCACTGGACGGTTTTACAGCTCCTCAGTGAAAGTAAGTGTTTCTCCTTAAAATCCCAATTTGAATCGTGTGGAGGACGAATACTGATACCATTCTCAAGGTTAGGAGGAACAGCGCTGCCCTCCTCACACACTTTTATGCCCTCCCTCAAACACACAACTCATTTGGTATTTATACTCTCTCTTAAATGTACATATACTGTACATTGGCACTCCCAGGTTATAACCAGGACCTGTGACCATGTTCTGTTATCTGTGTCGTTAACACTGCACGAAGCCATTTACCTCAGAGGAAACACAGAGGTTAAACCATTGTGGTCAGGAATCTGGACCATTATGAGTCAAAGGCACAGTTATGGTTTGTGGTTCCACCATTTATGGATAAGAAGATGAATGACTCTATTTATACCATAAATACAGATGATCCCATCTTCAGATAGATTCTGAAAAGGCCCCAAAATACAACGACTAGTGTCTTGGACAATAGCAAAGCCCTGGATGTCTCTGCTTTCAGGACTACGGTATGGAGTGTGCGTTCCATTTCAACGGTTTCAACAGTTGAACGTTGCTCAAAATACGCCTGGCTCCGTTGTGTAGAGGAGTTTCTATTATAGCAGCCGTTAATGTAGTCACCAGAACAGTAGAGCAGAGCCTCATTCGATATGACGCATGGTTTGGAAGAACCTAGACGATAATAGAAGAGATCGATTGTGCGCGTCACCAGAGGAATTCAAATCGTCTCGGCGAGGTTGATTTTCGGCCGCATCTGTTGCAAAGTTCTATTCGGTATTTTATTACAGGGATCGTTTTCCTCTCTCCCAGAGCACCGCATGACCAAAACAAACGAGGCAATCTGCCTAATCAGAGAGACAACGGTTCCGGCCTGTGTTCTGCTCCGAATCATAATCTCCCCTCGCTCTCCCTCTCGGCTGTCTCCCTCCAAGCCCAGCAGCTCCCTCACGGTGTGGCAGAGAGAGAGAGGGGAGTGGAGCGAGGTGGGCGGCTGCTCCACTGTGTGTGCCCCCCTGTGATGGGTTTGTTGTGATGGGCCGTTAGTCCATAAACCTGCCTGCTGTCTGGTGTCATGAGAAAAATCAGTTCCTTCTACTTTTCTTCTTTCCCTTTCTTAGGCTTTGCCATTACTGGGTAATGAGCCATGGAGGGGAATACACCTTCAGCTTCAGCCACCACTTGATGGGGGCTTGCTGACACTACACTATACTTCGCTTCTGTGCTACACAACACTGGCTAGAGATACTGGGAGTTGTGTGTGTTGGGTTAGTGTGTGTGCATGTGTGTGGTTGTGCGGTTGGCTTGTGTGAGTGAATGCTTTGCTGGAAGGGATTGAGCGAGCATGTGCGTGTGTGCGTGCGTGCGCGTGTTTGTGCATGCACACACATGCACACTCTTTCATCCATCAATCACATCATTAGTCAAACCAGACAGGGCTGTCAGTGAGGGCACAGGCGCTTACTGCCGGGAGGCGAGCAGACAGGTGCTAGCACTTCACCCAAAACAAGCCCCTCAAACGAGCCGCCGGCCCAGTCAAGAGAATCAGCTCACAGAGCTTACAATATCAGAGACCAAGAGAGGGCGAGAGAGGAGGGTGTGAGGTAAAGAAAGGCTGAAAAGAAGGGTAGAATATAGAGATCGAGGTAATGACATCGATGAAGAGATGAGAGAAAGGCAAAGCATGACCACGCTCTCTCTCTTTAACAGGAACCCAGAGAGAACGTTCATTAACCAAGAAGAGAGTGAATGAGGAAAAAGGAAAAACTGTGAGGGGTCCTTCTTTTCAGACCTGCTCGACATCTACGTTTAATTATGTGTGTTAGAACAGAGCTGTAAATCAGAGTTCCCTGACCGTGACAATGTCTGGCAACCCCCTCATGGATCTAACCCAACCAAAGAGGGGCAGAAGAGAGCTGGCGTTGATTAGCCCAAAAAATGATTTAGGGGCTGAGTGGTGACATTTCTATTTTTCCCAGGAAACAGCTTACAAATGATAGAATAGATAATCAGGGTATTGTGATATTGCTTGCAGATTTGTCTGGGTTTTTGTTTTGTTGGCAGCACTAATTTCCTGCTGATGGTTGCCCAGGGCCCTGAAGGCATACATATTGTACTATACAGCAGGCTAGCTTTCCTCCCTCCCAGCATCACAGCCACTGATACACACAATATGGCTGGAACATCCCTGCATACTGAATGGATTCAGATATTATGGAGATCAGATGAAAGTTCAAAACATGCTGATATCATCAACAGCATGAGACATTTGGCAAGTGAAAAATATATATATATTTTTTTTTTACTTCAGCAGAGCTCTGTTTTCCGGATTTTTATGGGCCAGTACGTAACCAACAGGAAGCATCTGAACACATCTGTGATGGTCCTATCTTCGCAGTTCAACTCCTCCTAAAATGGTCTGCTTTGTGGACCAGATCAAAACTTTTGTTTTCCTTTGCAACTCTTTTCCCTCCGGATTTGTTCATATCCTGAGGAGATTTATCAAGCTAATAGGTTTATAAATAACATTTAATGTTTGAGCAGTGCCGTTGGAATAAAGAGAGAACACATCGACTCCCTGCACCTGGCTGCTCTGTTCGCTCACATCAGTTAAACATTTTCCACATTATTAACCCGTCTTTAGGTTGCAGACACCGTGTCTGCCGCCATTCAGGCCTTCGGGCCTTCAGGGCCCTGTTGTATCCCTTCTGATTTGTGTAGGCCTATACAGTATGTGTGTTGTACACAGCAAGTGTGTGCATGTGTGAGTGCTGTACATGTGTGTTCCAGACTGTATTATGTTTAGCTTTTTTACTGGCTGTTTTCTTCATCAATTTCGTAAGATATTGACCGAGGATGACGCCACCACACAAAGAGGGTGGTTAGGCATAGAGGATCCAACGTCTCAAACTGTATGTTGCGTAATACCTTAAACACACCTTCACCTTTAGGCAGGAAACAATACTACTTCACTCTAGCGCTGGTCTATGCTGTGCAGGGCACACCATTCTTTAAGACCCATCCTATCCCTGGACACATACACACAGGTAACCTACACAGCATGCATCTAAAGAACCCGGCCACTCATCCGTCTTAATATGAAACTAAACTAATAATTGCTATCAGGGAGAGGATGAGCAGCGTCACCAGTGAAAAGTAGTGCTGTCACATCTGCCAAAGGCATCCCTCAATCACTTGAATATACCCCAATACACTTGTAAACTTGATTGGAAATAACAACTGCTTGGACAGAAACACCTATGAGGTGTCTTCAATTAGAATTTTGTCATTTTTCTGCCTCTCTGGAGGATTCTGTATCACCCTCTTCACTTTGTTTTGAAGAATAGTCATTGGTATACTGTCTGGTACTGTCATTAATAGAGCAGAATATTCTGTTACTGTCATTAATAGAGCAGAATATTCTGTTACTGTCATTAATAGAGCAGAATATTCTGTTGCTGTCATTAATAGAGCAGAATATTCTGTACCTGTCATTAATAGAGCAGAATATTCTGTTACTGTAGAGCAGAATATTCTGTTACTGCCATTATTAAAGCAGAATATTCTGTTACTGTCATTATTAAAGCTGAATATTCTGTTACTGTCATTAATGAAGCAGAATATTATGTTACTGTCATTATTAAAGCTGAATATTCTGTTACTATCATTAATGAAGCAGAATATTATGTTACTGTCATTATTAAAGCTGAATATTCTGTTACTATCATTAATGAAGCAGAATATTATGTTACTGTCATTATTAAAGCTGAATATTCTGTTACTATCATTAATGAAGCAGAATATTATGTTAATGTCATTATTAAAGCTGAATATTCTGTTACTGTCATTAATGAAGCAGAATATTATGTTACTGTCATTAATAAAGCAGAATATTCTGTTACTGTCATTCATAGAGCAGAATATTATGTTACTGTCATTAAGAAAGCAGAATATTCTGTTACTGTCATTAAGAACGCAGAATATTCTGTTACTGTCATTAAGAACGCAGAATATTCTGTTACTGTCATTAAGAAAGCAGAATATTCTGTTACTGTCATTAAGAACGCAGAATATTCTGTTACTGTCACTAATAAAGCAAAATAATCTCCTGGGTTTTGTGACCATTACAAATGGCTTTATGCATGTGTTTGTTGCATTTCACTAGGTTTAATAATGCAAGTAATAGTTTATATGCTGTGACTTCATCTGTCCCTTTACTTCGTGGGAATTATCAAGCGTGAATAGTATTTGGAACATCCTCTTCCACAAGACATTCAAGATATAAATGGCTTAAACAAAGAAACAATGCCTTCCCATTGACCAGTTAATAACATTTAGTTGCCAATCCCTGAAACTAACGTCAATAGTTACAGATTGAATTATCTTCATGTCATTATTGAACTGACAACATCCTGTGATCAGTGAATCCACAACGTATGGCATTCTACAATATAATCTATAGTTATTACACACACACACAGACACAGACACACGCAGCCCGGTGATAACTTTGTTGATAGCTTTTGTCCATCGCCACAACAAAGTGGAACAGGTTTTCACCGTGGAAAGATAATTGTACTTTTAAAAAAATTGCATGAAAGTGGAAAACAGAAGGAGATATTGAGTGACGCTGCCAAATGCATTGAGAGCCACCTGTCCATAAATGTATAAATAGACAGAGAGACAACAATCTGCCACAGTATTACGAGCTTGCTCGTGTGTGTGTGTGTGTGTGTGTGTGTGTGTGTGTGCGTCCAGCTCGACCCATTTTCTTGCCCACAGCGTGTGCTGACACGTTATAATACATACTGTACAAGGTCAAATCCTGCATGTTGATGTAGCTGTTTACATTCCCCGGAGCCCTACCCATTGATTTTCACATCTAGTTTACCTTGTTTTCTTATGCACTTGTGACATTCAACAACAGCTCTCGATCGAGAATAAAACATCATACTATATGAGTGATGACCCCTATAGGTTCAGTCATTTGATAAATAAACTTTGGGGAGGAGTGAGAGACAGATTGTTGGGTGTGTGTGTGTGGGGGGGGGGGGGGGGGGGGGGTCACTGGTGTGGTTTCAGCGGTGGCTACGTTGGATTATTCTGATCCTGTTGTCATGTGTAATGAAGCAGGGGTCCCCGTCATTAATCAAAGGGACCAATCGGATAACTCATTTAGGCAATAGCACTTCAGTGCTGCTGGAGACGTCGGCCGGTGGGGAGGCATGAAAGCAGCCTGCGGAGACAGAGGGAAAGAGAGGGGGGATCAATAGCACCCTTCAGGGCACGGACAGTTCAAAATCAGTTTCTAATTTGGCATATTAGAAGCATAATGGTGGTTGTGGGCCCCATTTGCGAGTGGGGACAAGCGAGGTTAATTAACACAGCACACTCCTAGTCTGAAGTGGAGTCTGACGCGTGCTCACGCTTTAATTACCAGACACAAAGACAGAGAGAGAGAGAGAGAAGGGGGGGAAAATGTAATGTTTATTTCCCTCATCCAACAACAGCATACTGCAGTATTGGGAGATATGGGGGTGTAGAAGCTGTACACAACAACACAACACATGCTGTAATTAATGTTGTGTACTGTAATATAGGATGAGGATTAACCATTCCATCCCAACTGGACATAACCATGGTCCCTGTTCCTAATGTCTTGCCAATGAATCTGACGTCTGTTTGGGATAGACAGAATGTTGTCCACAAATTAGCTTGTTCACACACCCTATTAGCAAACAACAACATTCTTCCTTGGTTTACATTGTCTTGAGTATGCATTTATGTTGGGAATGACTGATTTCAATGGGATCATCAGCTGTAAAGTCAAGTCCACAATATCTCTCCCAGTCTTCTAGTCATCCTTCTTCTGGAACCTTTTGCTCCAACTAACCAATGTGGTCAGTAGCCTTTCCATGAGTCAGAAGTGAACAGGCTAGAGTTTGTTGCTCAAACAACCTCTCCTGAGGCTGTCATTCAGAGCCTTACTCCCACGCCCCGACAGGCGGACAGACAGACACCTGCCAGTCGTGTGTGACAAGAGGCTGTCTTTTGATGGTATGACACAATCTCTGTGTAATGGCACCAAAAACCAGCTCTTTGATTAGATGACTGCTACTGCTTATTTAAAGCTCAATGAACAACAGGGAGACAGAGAGTGAGAATGAGAGAGAGGAGGAGAATGAGAGAGAAAGCGAGAGAGAGTGTAAGGGAGTGGGAGAGACAGGGAGGGAGAGAGAGCAAGAGGGAGTGAGAGAAGGAGAGAGCGAGTGAGCGAGAGAGAGAGGAGGTGCTGATGTCTGTGATGAAAAGTCTCATTATAGCAAGGAGCTGTGGAGAATCACCTGTCACATGTCAGAATCTCCCTGGGTGCCACGGAAACCCACCTGATTACTTCATTGTTTTCCCAGTTTTCATAAATATATAATTCTCATAATAGACAGCACCACTTATAGCCTGCAACATTTGTCCTCTTCTCTGTTCTTACTACACCACTAATTAAGTGTAATTTTTCACGGCCAGACCTAGGCAGGGAGGAGCCCCAGCCCAGAGAAGAGAGGGAGAGAGGAGCCGGGTTTTGCGTGCAGTGGGGATGATGATGCTCTATCGTTTCATTTATTCTCATTACGGCACTTGTCACATTGTTTCCATAACTGATTCAGGGTCAGTGGCTGTGAAGGACCTGCCTCTCCCTCTCTCCCTCTCTCCCTTCCTCCCCCTCTCCCTCTCACACACACACACACACACACACACACACACACACACACACACACACACACACACACACACACACACACACACACACACACACACACACACACACACACACACACACACACACACACACACACACACACACACACAGGGACCTGGGATGGTGCCGTAAGTAATGACACCTAACCTGGAAGAGAAGGAAATGGGGAGAGTGGTTGTACAGAGTAGGGGGAAAGACATTGACAGGTTATTGAGCAAAGTTGGTGTGAAGGTGAGAGAGAAAAATAGTGAAAAAAGAAAGGGTGTGGGCACAAGTCAGGTGATGTGAGGAAGAATCACTTCAACAACCAGGCTTTAGGGCACTCAGGAGCAAACGTGAGCGTCCCTCCTGTTTCCAATGGCAACAGACACAATTATGAACAACAATCATGGCAGTGACTTTGGAACAAAGGCTAGTTCTGCTTAACGCCTTACTGCCTGAGGAGGACTAGCCAAGGTGTCAATGTTATTCTACAGTGAATATGCTTTGTATTCAGTAGTCAATGAAGATTATCTAATTGACATGAATGAATGAGGTCAACACTGTCGAATTTCATCAACAACAGACAAGGTGATGGGACACAATAGAACTGTTCACTTTTCATTATTGCGTGCGACATTGTCATAAACTGTTGAGAATAACTCCCAACCTATGCGTCTCCCTAACACGCTCATAAAACCACAACATTTCAGAAGAGTCATTGGAATGAATGACCCAGGGATTGTAAGTTGGCTCTGGATAGGCCGTTGGGCCTGTCGGTGTTCAGGTTGCCCTCACAGATAGGTTGGATGGCTCTGTCACCGTCCCTCCACTCCTGGTTGAACCCTGACGCTGCGACAGGCAATGACGGCTGTAGCATTTATCATGATTAGGCGTAATTAATAAACCTGAGGCGTTCATCAGGAGAAACCGCTCAAAGACTAATTCCGCTTAACGAAGAGCACGGCATGACAGGCTCCGGTGATTTATGCCAGGTGTGTCTGTATGTGTGTGTGTTTGTGTGTGTGGGTTTGCGTGTGTGGGTTTGCGTGTGTGTGCATGTGCGTGTGTGTGTCGGGGTGCTCGGTGACAACGTCCGTGTGAGGACACCTCCCCCTTCAAAGGGTCAGGGTATTGGTGTGTGCACAGTATGGTGTGTGTGTGTGTGTGTGTGTGTGTGTGTGTGTGTGTGTGTGTGTGTGTGTGTGTGTGTGTGTGTGTGTGTGTGTGTGTGTGTGTGTGTGTGTGTGTGTGTGTGTGAGCTTTCGTTCCCTCCGTCTGCAGGGTATTCACAGGTCTGACAGGACGTTGATTATCCGGCCCGTGGGAGGCTGAGGCTTGTCTGCCCGTCAGGTGTGAGCGCCAGCTCCGATGGAATGATGAGACAATCAGAGGGAGAGAGAGGGACCTGTGTGTGAATGGGTATTCATAGGGCAGGACATGTTCACTCAGCTAATCATCTCTTCCTTTATGTCTGTCCGTCCATCTCTCCGTCTTTCTCGCGCTGGTGAAGGGTATCTGTCGATATTCAGACGGAGGCACTCTCCCTCCCTCCATAAAGGGGTGTGATGCGTGTGTGTGTGTGTGTGTGTGTGTGTGTGTGTGTGGGGATGTGTAGTTGTGTCTACGAGCCTCGAGCGAGGGTGAACTCCACAGTCCAGTGTGCCCGTGAGTAGGGGCACAACCTGGTAATGCAAAAAGGGAACCAATACGTGTAAGGTATAGAGGAGTGTAAACAGCATAACAAACAGCCCACATTGTAAACATGCCACGGAATATTCCCAGTTCTCAAGCATCCAATTTGCATGGAGTTGGTGCATGACAGCTATGCTCATGCCTGTGAGAGTCTGTGTGGCTGTGTTTCTGAATGTACTTGAAAGTAAGAGATAACGACAGAGAAAGAGAGAGAGAGAGAGAGAGAGAGGGATGGGGCTGCTCAGCAGAAGGAGGCTGGATCTTCTCCTCGGGGAGGCAAAACAGGTCAGTGTATGGAAGGGAAGGGGTGGAGAGAGTAGATGGAGAGGGGAGGGAGAGGGAAGGGAGAGAGAGGCCTCAGCATCAGGGCCCAGCACCACTCCAAATCTGTGGAGAATAGATCTGGCAGAGGCCTGCTCCTAGAGAGGCGGTGTGGGACCAGCCAGCCAAATGTGTTGCCTCTCCTCTGATACACACAGGTCAAACGTCCCATTGTGGCTGTTTCACAGAGGGCAAAGATCTCCTTAAACGCTGCCTCCCAGCCAGACAGAAGGAGCCACAGTACAATGGCCGGGTGGGTACAGTACTGACTCCTACAGAGCTGCTATCTGCCCCCCTCTCTCCTCTACCCCTCGTTCGCTCTGTCATTCAGCCACGCTATTATCCTCTGTGTGAGAATAGTCCATTTTCTAGGACAAACAAACCCTTCTCACCCTGAGCCTCGTAGAATGCTTGGTAGGGTTGATTCCCTTTGTGATCCAACCACAAATCACACACAGGAAGAAGGAAATAAACATAGTTATTAGCATTTTTTCAATTATGCATAACACAAAGTTATGCACGTTAAAAGATTAAACTAAAATTCTCATTACATTTGAAGAGAATGCCATCTCAACAGAGCAGGCGAGTAGCAAGGTTCTAATGGACCCCTAATAAAACTGCATTTGAAATCAAGAGGCTGGGCTACCTGTGTTCACGGAATCATTCTGTATCTCGCCCGATCACCCTTCAAAAACCAAATGAATGTAATTGACTTTTAATTAATCCCCTTGATATTTGGATCAGCACATCTTAGCAACAGGTGTTCTGTTTTGAAGCGTTGCATTATTAAAATGGGATTAGAAGCGCTGGTGATGGAGTTGGGTGCCTTTGCCTGTGCCTTTCTCTGCTTGTGGGGAAAAGAGAGATGGTAATGGTAAATGAGTGGGGAGAGGCGCTCTTTCTCCCCCACAGCATGGCGCAGAGGAAATGGAAGACGCTGGCATATCTATGGACGAATCAGAAACAAGCAAAGGAACAACACACAGTCAAGGATGGTGCTGCAATGGTTATTGTTTAACTATGATGTGCGTACACGTGGCGGTATGTGTAGAGGGCATAATGAAGGATAAAGAGGGAACCCTGGCTACAGATGGAGTGATCAGGAGAAGAGAGAGAGAGAGAGAGAGAGAGAGAGAGAGAGAGAGAGGTAGTGAGTGAGAGCTTCGACGGGCATGTCTCATCTCTTCTCTGACAGCTCCATCAATAGCCCCAGGACACCCCCCTCCCCATCCCACCACCCCTCTCCTCTGTGATTGACAGCTAGCAGGTGGTAGCTGAATTGAGTTGTCAGGCCGGCTGTTGATCAGCTGTGCGTCGCTGTAACGACGGCGGAAGGCTTCACGCAGCCGCCCAAGGTGCTCTCTTGTTTTACAGACAGGGGAAACAGGGAGGATGCGGCGCTGTGAGGTTGTGGAGCGGGACACCCACTGTGCTCGCTGGCCCCTCAATGGGGGGGGGGGGGGGGGGTTCTGATGCCCATTGCCTCTCAGATCCACCAGAGGGCACATACTGTACCCCTCTCCCTCTGTTCCCCTCGGAGGATAAAAGAAAAGAGCGTCTGTCCTCTCCTTGGTTGTGCTTGCTTGCAGAATCAAAGGGAACGTTTGTATGGTTGAACACGGGATAAGGGGAGAGGGTGACAGAATGAAACAGGGGGAGAATAGAAGACATGAGAGGAGGCACAGCAGGGGTTGTACGGTGGATTGAAATACCTGGGCCTGGGCGTCACGCTGAGACTAAGATGAAGGAAAGCAAAGAGGTTGTCACGGGCCCTTTTGACCTCACGTTACTGATGACTGTGGTTTTAATAGGGCCTTGTGAACTGTAACATGATTGTCTTTCACCCCACCCTCTTTCGGCTACTGATGAAAATATTCAAAGGGAAACAAACAATTGAGACGTGTTATCTTTCGCCGTCACAGAGAATCGTTTCATTTTTGTTTTTTTGAGGAGCAGACTTTTTGTAATGACAGTAATTGGGACCACAGACTTACATTCCGTGTCTGCCTCTATCAGATGTGCTAACTTGTCTTTAAATGAGTGCATAATTACATATTAATTATCGGTACTTAAGGAAGTGTTAGAGTTACATCTGTTTTAATTACTCCCCCTAATCATATGATAGTGGATCTGCTTAGCTCTGTATGCAAATGGGACAGAACTCCTATCCTCTCTCGTGAGACTCAACTCTCCACAAGACGCTTGACGACGTTATACTACCTCCTGTGAATATAATGAATGGATGTATAGTTGATGTACACTGGGGTGCGTTTGAGATAGATATGCATTTTAAGATCAAATATGGGCAGATTTGATCTTAGAATTCACCTCTGATACAATTGTATAATTCTAGTATTTTGGGCTATGATAAGGCCTATTTTCAAGCCAATATAAGCACATTGCAGCCTCTAGGTAGAAAGTAATCATTTCCACAATGTGGTTCTACTATATGGCCCAGTTACTTTGTTATGTGACATACGGTATTTCCCCTCGCCCCCAACCCCACCCTCTCCCCTACCCTCTGAACCACCACGCGGTAGAGTTGAAGAGAGTGTAAAAAAGACCCTCCTTTTTGTCATAATTAAACAGACTCTACTTCTCTCCAAAGGAATGGTCATTATCACAGACAGAAATAGGAACATAAATTCGCTGTTAATGAAAAATGTCAATTAGTGGCCTGCTCTGTCATGGGGGGGGGGGGGGGGGGGGGCTGGTATGGCCACGACATATTCACAGCCTCTTCGTCTGGTTCTCTGCACACCATCGACAGTGCCCTCCATTAGACGAGAGTAGATACACACGCAAGCACACACTCCAGTACTCACGTTCATGCACACACACATACACACACACATGCACACACATGTACACACGTACACACACACACACAAACACTCCCACCCACAAGGAGCACAAACACAAACTTAGAATCTATCTGTCCCACTCAGTCCCACCAGAGTTAGGGCTAGGTCCAGGTCCAGGGTTACTGCTGTAAGTGCAGTGTAATACTGACATTTGCTGAAATAATCACACAGTAGCGATAGTACTGTAATGTACTATAGAGTGTTGCCTTATCAGCTTTAGTAGATGCTAGCCCATCCTGCCACTGCACACATTAATATGCATTTCATTATAAAAGGGTTAAATAACCTTTCAATTGCTATATGCAAAGGCAAAATGGAGGTGAAAATATGTGTATGAATAGGAACAAGCTCATTATTCATGCTGCTTCCTCCTTAAGCTGTTTGTATCTTCGCTATCTCTATCTCTTCGCTATCTCTATCTCTTCGCTATCTCTATCTCTTCGCTATCTCTATCTCTTCGCTATCTCTATCTCTTCGCTATCTCTATCTCTTCGCTATCTCTATTTGACGAGTTGTTTTGATATTTCTATTCACATATTTGGATCATTAATCTAACGGAGGGATGTAGAGAGGGGAGGGGAGGGGGGGGGGGGGGGAGGAGGAAAATGCGACCTATAGCATATCTTCTCCAGGGCTCAGATCAATCTAACAGTACTCTCCACAAACGACATCAGACCCTCGGCGCAATTCGCCCCCCAAAAATATTACCATTTACCGGTCTCTCTCGCTAGCTTGTCGACAGACGACAGGAGGAATAAATGTTTCCTCGCCATCACACACGCACACACATTCTCCCCCCTCACCACACACACACACGCACAAAGACGCCGCTAAAATGACAGAAATAAAAAAGACAGATTCCCACCTAAACGTCAATAAGAGGAGGATGTATTAAAAGCGCATTTGAAATTCTAAGCAGCGTTCCGCCTCATTTCTGAATGTCTGGGTCTTAAAAGCACAAGGACATGAATCAATTTTGTTGCTTTGCACAGAGACCTCAATAAAAAATAAATAGACGAGCACCGGTCACCCCGGACCCATTTTTTAAACTTCCTTGCTGCACTGTATCCATAATTAGGATTTTGATTGTTCATGACCACATCCTCCAAGATCAAATGTGAAACTGCATCACCACAACAGGCGATGAAGAGATTTATCTGTCTGAAGCTACAGCAAAGGTTGTGAGTGAGAATCCGATACCTTTCCTTGTCTGTATTACAACCCTGGAGCAATAACCAAACCAGTGTTCAAATTCAACCCTCAGCAAAGGTCCTCAGTATTAATTTACTGTAAGTACAAACTAGTGAATTAGACTCTCTCTCTGTCCCTGGATTTGTTTCACACATATTACCAAGTCTACAGAATGTCCTACACTGTCTGTAGTGTCTAGTCTTACAGTGTTAAACTACCAGTGAATACATTTTGGACTTGTTATCACATACGGAAAGAGGATGGAGCGAGTATACAATAGCAGAGGCAATACTCTTGACTTCAGTCCCTTTTCACGTGAGCCCTGCTATCCGATGTTTCTTAAACGCAACAAACACACACAAACAGGAACTCTTAGCTCACTCTTCAAAAGAGAACGCCTGGCTTTGATGGTTGCCATTTTATAAAGCTTGGTTCTGCTGCAAGGAAATAAACCTTTCGTATTGATGGCGTATAATTATATATCGCAAACTGTTTTCCCTTGTGCGGCATACAGAATAGATGCCAGCAAAGTCACAAACCGCAGCATTCTAGCCCATTACATCTGCAATGAGTGGAGATGGCGGAACATCTGGCGTCTAATCTGTGATAGAAAACAGCATTCTGTACTTTAATGGATATCTGGAGGCAAAACACATCTGATATTTTATCTCCAAACATGAACTGTTTTCAGCCCACTCACAGCGTTTGAGACTGAGGCAAAAGTGGGAAAGAAACAAAGGGAGGAAGAAAATAAACGTGTATTTTAGCTGACTGTAATTGTGTAATTGATTTTGGATTGTGTATGTTTGAGTGGTAACAATAACGGTACTATACAGGGGGGGAAAGAGTTGGTGTGAGAAATAAGAAATATTACAGGGCACAGTGGAGATTGTGAGAATGTTTTTGTCGTTATGGTTGCGTCATGAGGAATCCATTTTATTTTACACTGATCCTTCCAGTCTCTTTGTCTTTTTACCTAGGTATTAGGCCCATTTTTACCGAAGACAGGCTTCCCCAAATTTTGGGACCAATACAAATAATCAAATAATGTCTCTTTCGTCGCTCTGTTTTCATACTTTTCTGTCTATTTGCAAGTGGCTGAATCTCACGGGAGAAATCACCCGAGCAGGGAAACAGCTCCCCTCTCTAAGTATGTGTAGCCAATGTATCTGATTGATGCCAACAAGCATTTGGCCTCCCTTGCAAAAAAAGGATAAAATAATTAGCCAATCAGTGTTGAGCTGAGCTCAACTATGGGTTGTCCTGTCGCAGTAAAACACCCCCCAAGGGAGGCCAGTTTGGATTTGGCTTCACATCAATCAAATCACATCCTAAGCAAAACGTCATAATTGTCAGAAAAACGTGTCTGTTTCTGGTCTGCTTGTGTTGATGTCCTGCAGTAGCTAGCTTGCTAAATTGGCCCTTTCCTAAGATGTGGAGGGAGATAGGGATTTGGTCTTGTGGTTTTGACTTAATTCGTGGTACAGGCAAATTATTAAGGCAGCGATTCTGTTCTAATTATAAATTCATATGTTGTGCCACTGGCCTGAGATGATTGAAGTTCAATATGTAGCCTAGATGTATCCTAGTAGGCTCATGTAGCTAACTAACTTACCTAGTTCATTAGCTAACTAATTAGCTAATAGGCTCAACTAGCTAACTAACTTACCTGGTTCATTGTTGCCTATGCGAGGAAGTTGGGCTAGCAAGCATTCTAGCTAGTTAGCCTATTACAACAAAAGCTAAAAGTGTACTGTATGACAGAGGATGGAGGATGGCTTTCAACTAGCCTACAAATAGGTTGAGTCCCCCAAAAGTTTTACTTGCGCACTCACGCAAACACAGACAGACAGACAGACAGACAGACAGACAGACACAGACAGACACAGACAGACACAGACAGACAGAGACAGACAGAGACAGACACAGACAGAGACAGACAGACAGACAGACAGACAGACAGACAGACAGACAGACAGACAGACAGACAGACAGACAGACAGACAGACAGACAGACAGACAGACAGACAGGCAGGCAGACAGACAGAGGAGCAGAAATTAGTACCATGGACAGCCACATGATATTTAGCAACGTTGTTTTTGGTATCTTTACATTTATTTTCAGTGTGTTAAACTAAGTATATATATCCTTGATGTTTAAATGTTTAAGTGTAAACAGTGCTGGGATTGCACAGGCAGTGATTCTGCTGTCTTTGTGCTGACTTGTGGTAACTCCATCGTTCTAAATCAGTAGTTGTTCAGTAAACTGTCGAAAATATGAACTTATTTGACTGTGCTGCAGGCCATATACATGTAACTTTGCTTTGTGGACTTCGCCGGACATTCTGATTGTGCTCACATTTTCAGACAGGTGTAGACAATTAAACTACGCATTGTGACGCATTGTGATTTTTCCTGACCGCCTCCGGAGGTAGTCAGGCACGCATGGTGTCTGGATATCTTACAAGTGTAGACAGATCTGGACAATGAAACTATTTAAATCATCACTATCCCGCCGACTAAAATCATTGACAGGTGGCATCATTGACTTAAGGCATCAATATGTGTCTTAAAATAGATAAATAAATATTATTTTGAAAGAATAGCTGTTAAATCATTTGCATACAAGGAGGGACCACATTGTGGACAGAGTGGAAAGATATGAGACATTTTAACACACTGTGTAGACATATTTCTGAAAATGTGGACAAAATCAGAATATGGACAAAATCAGGCCAGGTATAAATTAGGCTACTGTCTGACGTCTAAACTACATCTTCACCCTTCCACATGTTGATGTCCTGCTTCACGTAGCTATACATGTTACGGGCTGCATCTGCTCTATGTAAAGGTTTAACTTTACAGTTAAGGTTTAACTTTACCTGAGAGTGCCAAATAATAGCACAAAGTAGACAGGCAACAGCTGTGCCTCATCGCTTTGGGTACTGAGACATTGACAGCATTCCATCTTCTAAGCTTCTTTTAAACAGTTCAGGGTTCAGGTTTATTCTGTAAAGTGAATGGCTCTTGTAAAATCATTGTAAAAAGAATATGTTTTTCATTATGGCAAGGGTAGTTGAAGTGCTGCAAGCTAAACGGCAGTTCTAGTTTTAGGGCCTTGATAGAACCTGGCCTGTGAGGAACAACGGATCAA
Source organism: Oncorhynchus kisutch (assembly GCF_002021735.2). NCBI lineage: Eukaryota > Metazoa > Chordata > Actinopteri > Salmoniformes > Salmonidae > Oncorhynchus > Oncorhynchus kisutch. Next base: position 60,100,604 of record NC_034181.2, on the reverse strand, counting down.
ACATGGTCAAATAGTCAAATGCACCTTGAAAGGTATATCGACAGAGGTGTCATGCAACTGCCCTCTTAGATTTGTCCTGTTTAAAAAAATATGTATATACAGTTTAATTCGGAAGTTTACATACACTTACGTTGGAGTCATTAAAACTTGTTTTTCAACCACTCCACAAATTTCCTTAATTAACAAACTACAGTTTTGGCAAGTGTGCATGACACAAGTAATTTGTCCAACAATTGTTTACAGATAGATTATTTCACTTCATTTCACTACAATTCCAGTGGGTCAGAAGTTTACAATACATGAAGTTGACTGTGCCTTTAAACAGCTTGGAAAATTCCAGAAAATGATGTCATGGCATAAGAAGCTTCTGACATAATTTGAGTCAATTGGAGGAGTACCTGTGGATGTATTAGATGTGGATATATTTGAACGCCTACCTTCAAACTCAGTGCCTCTTTGCTTGACATCATGGGAAAATCAGAAGAAAAAAGAAATCAGCCAAGACCTCAGAAAAAGAATTGTAGACCTCCACAAGTCTGGTTCATCCTTGAGAGCAATTTACAAACGCCTGAAGGTACCACATTAATCTGTAGTATGCAAGTATACACTGCTCAGGAAGGAGACGCGTTCTGTCTCCTAGAGATGAGCGTACTTTGGTGCGAAAAGTGCAAATCAATCCCAGAATAACAACAAAGGCCCTTGTGAAGATGCTGCAGGAAACAGGTACAAAATATCTTTATCCACAGTAAAAAAGAGTCCTATATCGACATAACCTGAAATTCCGCTCAGCAAGGAAGAAACCACTGCTCCAAAACTGCCATAAAAAAGCCAGACTACGGTTTGCAACTGCACATGGGGACGAAGATCATACTTTTTGGAGAAATGTCATCTGGTCTGATAAACAGAAATAGAACTGTTTGGCCATAATGCCCATCGTTTTGTTTGGAGGAAAAAAGGGGAGGCTTGCAAGCCGAAGGACACCATCCCAACCGTGAAGCCGAGGGATGGCAGCATCATGTTGTGGGGGTGCTTTGCTGCAGGAGGGAACTTCACAAAATAGATGGCATCATAATCAGGGAAGGTTTTCTGGATATATTGAAGCAACATCTCAAGACATCAGTCAGGAAGTTAAAGCTTGGTCACAAATGGGTCTTTCAAATGGACATTGAAAGAAAGAAAGAAATAACATCTGAAATAAATCATTCTCTCTGCTATTATTCTGACATTTCACATTCTTAAAATTAAGTGGCGATCCTAACTGACCAAAGACAGGTATTTTTTACTAGGATTAAATGTCAAGAATGGTGAAAAACTGAGTTAAATGTATTTGGCTAAGGTGTATGTAAACCTCCGAATTCAACTGTATGTATGTTAAATGTTTTCTTTTCACTGCAATACTACTAGCCACTTAGCAATTGTATTAAGTTAGCTTTAGCTAGCCCAGATAGGTTCCCAATCTCATTACGAGCTACCAAGAAGCAATTTCAGGCTATCAATCAAGTTACAGTAGCTAGCTTGTCTAACTATCTTAGCTGGGATGCCTGCTGGCAAGTTTCACATTTTTAATATCACATGCACAAGTACAATGAAATCCCTTTCTTGCAAGCTCTAAACACAACAATGCAATATTCAATAACAATGTACTACTAAAAATAAAATAAGGTAGAATAAGAACACGAGAAAGTAAATAAGTATGCTATTTACAGGGTCAGTCAGTTCCAGTAGCATATCTGCAATGTGCAGGGATACTGGAGTGGTAGAGATAGATATGTATAGGGGTAAGGTAACTAGGCATCAGGATATGTGATCAACAGAGTAGCAGCAGCGTATATTATGATTGTATGCGAGCGGGTGTATGTGTGTAGAGTCAGTATAAATGTACATTATGTGTGTGTGAGCAAATGAGGAAGTGGGTGTTTGTGTGTGTGATGGAGTGTCTGTGTCTGTGAGTGTGTAAATACAGACAGCTCAATAGGGATGTTTAGATATGCAGAAAAATATACATTTTTTTTTACATAGAATTAAGCATAGTGATTGTCTCTAGATTGCAGTAAAAGCTGTTTCAGTTGTTCAAAAAATGTACACTTTTTGATATTTGTGGGAAAGAAATAGGTGTGTGAGATTGAGTGATATAATTGTGAACAGGGACTAGCTAGCGTTTTCACACAGGACTCAATTAGCTAAAGTAAGAGCAATGAGGGACATACATATTTTGTCATGCCGAATGACTCATCAAACATGAGTACGCATACACACAAACCTTTCACACACTCAAGTTACCTACCAGTTCTGACCTCCTATGACCTCTAAATGTATTCCATAGGACATGGCACAGGAAATCCCTCAGCACATTACTATTCAGGTCCAGTGTCTGGGCCAAAGCTTTGTAGGTCAATATGAATGCTATGATGGTCGATGGTCTGTGATGCAGATGTATGGCCACATACTCATTCTGTACCAAACAGCATATGTCAAACTGGTTGGATTATACCTTGCTCAAGGGGACATTATCTACAGTAGTCTACACCTCTGGATCCTGAGGTAAGGGTAAAGGCAGTCTTAAGGTAAAATGACCTTGGGCTACAACGAGTTGAGATGCTTCTATGGGGCTATAGAAACATAGAAACATTTTAGACAATGAGCCACATATCAATCCCATCTTTGACTCCCTGGATCAGGTGGGATTTCCTAGCCCAGCGACTATCACCCATTGGGGAAACGTGGGAGAGAGAGACTGACTGACGATGGGCCAAACCCTCTCTTCGCACCACACTAACGGAGCTATCAGCCAGATTACAGAATCTAGCCGACAGTCATCGACCCAGACGAATGCTACATCGTGGATCCAGCAGCTCAGCCCCCTGTTAGAGGAGAGGAAGCCTGGACACACACACAACACACTCACTCAAAATTAGATCACCATCATCCGCATTCACAGCGGTGGAGATTCCATTTGCACAGCCACTCACCCTTTTGATGGTCTTATCTGGAGGGTGAAGCTTGGCTTGGCGGGATGGAGGGGATGAACACAGGGTTTTCCACTGGGGGATGAGGACTGGCCTGTTCTCTTTTCACACTGGAACACTTACTGTAGCTAGCAGACTGATGTTAAGCACATCACCAACATACAATGTGCAGTTCTACAGTGTGACACCCTCAATGCACCAATATGACAGGAATGACAGAAAATGAAACTAATGCACACGGTTCGGATGTAGGTGTGACTGCTTGTGCATGTGTGTTTACTGTATGTGAATTGTTGAATGATGTGAGTGTGCATCTGTGAGGTCCTATGCTTGGTGGTTGTTTCACAATGCTCAGCCCTGTGATGGAACAGAGATGTTGTAAATTATTCACATTTCCTACAACAATAAATAAAGAAAATCATGCTTATTTTCATCATCTCTGTATGCCAGCCAGCAATGCACATTCATCACTGTTTATAAAAATGAGCCTGGATCATTCTAAGCACCTTATTCGTCCCCGTTCTCGTAATTACCCATAAATTAATAAAATCTGACTGTGAGGGTTTATTGCTTGCGATACAGACCTCCTAACTTTGTTAAAGAAAAAAATATGAAGGGTTATACAGCGAACAATCTCCTGATAATTAACAGGAAGATAAACAAAACATAAATTTGGATATTGCGTTTATTTGGACCACCACTCAAGTATGCGTGAACCACGCTATTTTAATTAAAAGATAAATCTATGTGACACTCTGCTTCCAAGTTAATTATTCGGTGCTGTATAATAAAAACGAAACCTATTAAACATGCCACGCACTGTATTTCTCCATTAACAGTAAAAAAGTGCCGGCGCTGGGGACAACATTTCAAATTCACTGGGTTTTCTACCCCTTGCGTATCTCTCCAGTTCCTCCTCACTTTCTCAGTCTCTCTCTGCAGACTGACACTCAAAGTACAACGCATCAGGCCTACATTTTCTTTCGAGGCATAACAGTGAAGGCTTTTGCTGGTGAGACGTAACAGGTGGCGCTCATTACGCTTTTACGAAAGCCATTCTATCTCATTCAGTCTCGTTTGGCGCCACACATCACCAGCTTCTTTTCAATTTGACACTCTTCAAATATTACGGCACCTTGGATGAGCGCTTATCAGTGTGTTCTGTGGCTGTGTACCTGGGTTTCTCTGGAATGTGTAAGTGTCTGTCGACTGACAGGAGCGGATCGTGTGTGTGCGGTAATAACAGTAATCAGCGGCATAGTACTCACATATACATGTAGGTGTGCCGGCACTACTAGATTACATCAGGTGTTATTGGCAGCGAAGGAGGTTCATGATCAGTTCTGAATGATTCGGATTAGGATTACTAACGGAAGGCCTGACACAAGAGTGTTATTATGTTGCATGTTGGACCAGACAAAACCAGTATTCCCAGAGGTAGAGGTTTTATTGCGTCAAACACTGGATTAAAAGGTACTTGCTTCAAAGACTTCAGGACGTCCTAACAGCAGCAGGAAGAGTCAATGAATAAATGACTTTTGAACGAAGAGCAACTTTGATTTACAGCTATGAGAATTGTTCTCCTCGTCTGTAAAACTGATGTGGAGTAATAAATTATGCCCAATAATTATATTTGAATACAAAGTTGTCTACTGGTTGTAAGCATATAGTAGTGGTAACAAAATCCTCTACTTACTTTACCTCCGATATAGAAATATACTTCATTAAGGAACGTGGACAGTACAGAGAGTAATACATAGACATGATTTAACTTCTTTGTTAGTGCAGGGATCTTCAGGTTCTAGTTGTACATGTGTATCTGTTTCTTAATTGAGTCATGACAGCAAAATAGTTTCAGGGAAAACATGGGTTGTTTTGTAATACAGACAGGTAAACAGTAGCACAGTGAGGGATGGACGAACACGTCACAGAGGATGGCAACCAACGATGTTTCCAGTGTCACAAACAGCATCATTTCCATATCGCATAGCTTAAAACCTACAGATATACTAGAAAACCTGAAAAGTGCTAGAAATGGAATGTGAATCCTTTATTTTTCACGTTTTGTTGTTCTTTTTTCTCTAATATAGTTAGGTAGGCACACCCACACACACACACACACACACACACACACACACACACACACACACACACACACACACACACACACACACACACACACACACACACACACACACACACACACACACACACCCACACACACACACACACACACACCCACACACACACACACACACACACCCACACACACGTACCTACACACACGAAAAAGCAGGCGACTGGCACAGTGGCGCATTTAAACCTAAAGCTCACTACAGTCCTTTCAGTCGGATCTCAGTGTTGTGGCTCCATGGTAGAGATCATACAAACAGTTGCACTACATTGACTCGATCTGAAGTAAGGCCATGCGAAACTATGCCAGGAAAGCAAACGAACAAAAAACACTGCAAGTAGATCGCTGAATGGCAGAAATGTCCTAATTAAAATGACCCCATTTAAACCATGACTGCATTCTGTACATATCCATACTCTCTTTCCTTCCTTCTTTCTGTCTTTCTTTTCATATTTCTCTCTCTCAACTGATAGGAGCAGTGTATTTGAGCCGACTGTAAACTCCTTTAGGCATAGCTGTGGTGTTAAGGCCCTGGGGTTTCAAGTGTTCAGCTCTCCTTGGCTGTGAGGGAAGATACTGGCTTTCTTAAAGTCCAGATCATTTCTCTTTATCAGAAGCATAACAAAATCCCCCCCCCCCCCTGCTCCCATACCAACACAATAAAAAGCATCATCCTCTGTTTACGCCCCACTATCCAATAGCCTTCAGCGAACGGAAGTATAGTGAAACCTTTATTTGGGCCTTTTAAAAGCAGCTTGATTTTATAGGATCAAAACTATATGGTTTGTTAATTGTTTCAGTGAAGTAGCATATCGAAAATCAACACACAAAAAACATGCAATAATTACACTCACAAAACTCTTTGTCCGGAACCTAAAAATGAATTGGAAAATACATTTGTAGAAAAAGTCCTTTTGTGTATTTGTTTAACTAATACATTTAAATTAGAGACAGGGAGCAGGTTGATTACCTTTATGTATTGATGTTCATTCTGAAGCTTCTTTAGAGGAGCTTATTGGAAGATAGTCCTGCATCGTGTCTGAGGAAACAAGTCCTGTGTTGTGCCTTCATTAGATTTCAGAGTCACAGTCTTCATGTAAACGAAGCATTCAACCTCTGACTAAAGTTACAGTACATCAAGTTGTAGAGGTTCCAATTCCAATATGTGCATCTTCACTATCTACACTTTCAATTTCAAAGAACAACCACCCAACTCCTTAGAAATAGACCTCACCATTATCTAACATGAAAGTTCAATGAAATAAAACACATTCTATTAACTCCACCTCTCAGTGTCTGGTAAGGTGATATCCAAATAAATGACAATATTACACAGAACACATCTCTGTGCCTCTAATGGCTCCTTTAAATACATCATTGATTTTTTTTTTTTTTTTACTTCCAGAGGCCATGTTGGATTTGAGTCGTTTTAAAGAGAGAGAAAGTGGGGGAGGAGGAGGGTGGCTCTGGCCAGCTGATGGAACTGAGTTTGACCCCCTCACATGTCGACCAGGGTTAGGTTACTCCTGTAGTGCAGTAGGGGCAGAGGGTGGAGGGGGCTGGACTGATGGGTCGAGAAAGATGAAAAAATGAGAGGGGGGGGGGTGAATTGATTTCCTCTGGGATGACAGCTCCAGTCAGGCTGGCACCAAGGCCCCCCCCCCCCCACCACTGCCGCTGCCTGCCCCAGCCTCCACTGGCTGCTCATCATTCGCCCTCTGCAAATGGCAGCAGCCGGTGTCATGTTCTGAGAGGGGTGTTTAACAGGCCTCTTCCATCTTCCCCAACTGTCGCTAAATCGTTTACGGGATCATTTTTCTGATAAAAGCAGGATTCTTTTTTTTTTACGAAAGTCACTTTAAGGATTTGATCTATTTTCTTTTTTTCTTTTTAATATAGTCGTCTCCACTATTTGTCACATAACTACATTTAACATATCTGCGTTTTATATTAATGAATGTGTATGTGTAGTTTATATGCATGTTATGTTATTGTTATTAACCTAATACACACTGAGGATGTCCTGCGAGCTCTGGGTAAAACAGTACAGTCACTGATGCTCCCCTTTGTCTGGCTGTGCTTTGGGAGTAAGGGAAGTGACTAGTCCCTGTTATGTGGCTCTAGAGAGTACAGTAGGTGTTGAGTTGAAGGCTGGCACCTCCATGCCAGGTGACATCAGTCATGGATGCAGGGGGTCTCCAGCGAGAGGGGGTTCGGCCATGCCCCCCTGGGTTCCCGTGGGGTAGCTGGTGGTCCCATCCTCAGAGTTCCCTGAGGCGTCCGAGTCGACGTGGGAGCGTTTGAAGCGGCGGTCAGGGTACTGGCTGTTGTCAAAGGGCATGCGGTGGACACACAGGACATGGGTCTTCAGGTTGCCCTTCTGAGAGGCACCGTAGGAGCAGTACCTGCACTGGAACGGCTTCCGACCCCCCTGACCTCCGTGACCTCCGAGACCTGTACGAGGACAACGAGAGAGAGGGAGACAACAGTCAGTCACCTCGTCATTACTCAGGATTACTTTATCAGAATGCAAAAATGAGCTCGGTCACCGAGGCACTGAACGCAACAGTAAAGTCTGCCTACGGACACGGTGCTTTAGCTCGAGCACTCTCCTGAGACGTGTCTTTAAAACTCTTTCAGTGCTCTCTCCTTTTGACGTGCATCTTCTCAGAGGAGCAGCAGTGGTTCCCTTTGAATGCTGCGGTGTTTTAGCGGTGTGCCGAACAGGCTGCGGTGTTTTAGCGGTGTGCCGAACAGGCTGCAGTGTTTTAGCGGTGTGCCGAACAGGCTGTGGTGTTTTAGCGGTGTGCCGAACAGGCTGTGGTGTTTTAGCGGTGTGCCGAACAGGCTGCGGTGTTTTAGCGGTGTGCCGAACAGGCTGTGGTGTTTTAGCGGTGTGCCGAACAGGCTGTGGTGTTTTAGCGGTGTGCCGAACAGGCTGTGGTGTTTTAGCGGTGTGCCGAACAGGCTGTGGTGTTTTAGCGGTGTGCCGAACAGGCTGCGGTGTTTTAGCGGTGTGCCGAATAGGCTGTGGTGTTTTAGCGGTGTGCCGAACAGGCTGTGGTGTTTTAGCGGTGTGCCGAACAGGCTGCGGTGTTTAGCGGTGTGCCGAACAGGCTGTGGTGTTTTAGCGGTGTGCCGAACACGCTGCGGTGTTTTAGCGGTGTGCCGAACAGGCTGCGGTGTTTAGCGGTGTGCCGAACAGGCTGTGGTGTTTTAGCGGTGTGCCGAACACGCTGCGGTGTTTTAGCGGTGTGCCGAACAGGCTGTGGTGTTTTAGCGGTGTGCCGAACACGCTGCGTTGTTTTAGCGGTGTGCCGAACAGGCTGTGGTGTTTTAGCGGTGTGCCGAACACGCTGTGGTGTTTTAGCGGTGTGCCGAACACGCTGTGGTGTTTTAGCGGTGTGCCGAACAGGCTGTGGTGTTTTAGCGGTGTGCCGAACAGGCTGTGGTGTTTTAGCGGTGTGCCGAACAGGCTGTGGTGTTTTAGCGGTGTGCCGAACAGGCTGTGGTGTTTTAGCGGTGTGCCGAACAGGCTGTGGTGTTTTAGCGGTGTGCCGAACAGGCTGCGGTGTTTTAGCGGTGTGCCGAACAGGCTGCGGTGTTTTAGCGGTGTGCCGAACAGGCTGTGTCCTTCACCACTCCCGACAGTTGCAACGCGCTGCACTCTCTAGACAGGATCTGATCACCACTGCAGCAAACACAATGGCCCCTCACTTGCCCGCGCTGTTTGCTTGAGCGATGTAGAGTACGTGCCCATCATAACCGACTTGACTTACCTCGCTCGTCCACCCGAGAGGAAACCCTGACACAATACGTTGCACACTACTTTAGGTTATTAATAAAGGTACATTTTCTCTCTTTTCGTTTTTTTAAATAGATTTTTTTTAAACTCAATTTGAGATGCGGTAAATGAAATGAACAGAGTTTATAGACGCTGTGTAGGTGCAGGGAATGTAAAGACATGAAGAGAAGGATAGGAATGAACGGTTACACAAAACGCATACACACACACGCTGATACAGTGTGGTGCTGCGAAGAGGCAGGATTTAGAGGCACTTTGTGTTTGTCGTTCTAACTCTGGCTTTGGAGTCTCAGCGGCTTTCAAATATCACAATGTTTGCTCAGGACCTTACACAAAGGGGATTGGTACAAGTTTTTGGAGCTTTCGATGTTCCAGTTGTCTGAATGTTTCGATAAGCGAGCCGGCGACACACGACGACGGCCCCCTTTTCTTCCTGTGCGGTTTAATTTCACACTCTCTTACATTACGTTAAGTCCGAGAGGCAGAATATCTCATCCCATTTTACACTTAGGGGGGGCCGAGTGTTGCCCCAAACAAGTCAACTCTATTCTTCTTCCCTTTTCTATCTCTCTTTTTTTCCTGCACTTTTAAAATAAACACAGATCAGTTCTAATGTCGCAGCGAGGTCCAGCCAAGGTAAAACGTGCAATCTACAATTTTAAAACACATAATGACATTGACTGTCCTACATGAAGATGAAGGCACGGTGATTTTGAGATGACCAGGGTGACTTACTCACGCATAACACTGTAGGAATGTGGCGCTCATCCTAGGTTGAATTGTAAACAAAATAGTTTCTTCCTTTCAAAAGAAGAAAACACACATGTGGCCCCCCTTCCCTGCAGCATCTCTGCATAGCGTTGTTGAAATGAAGGGCATCAGTCTGGCCTGTGTGTTCTGGGATTTATAGGGTGTGTGGTGTTGGACTGAGGAATGACAGATGCCTGGACCAAGCTGCATGGAGACAGCCATGCTTCTTAAGTTTCCATCTAATCCACCTACTCCGGCACACACTGCGATAACCCAAACAAATGGCCAGCACATAAAGACACACCAGCACCGCCCGCATGGATTATTCCCAAGATGGTGCCCCCTGATTCACCCACCACCTCCCTCAGATACTAACACTTCTTCTGATTCTCTAAAGGGCTAACCCACACCTACTTACATCACCCACTTTAATCCCGCTACAGATCACACATCTGCACACAAACATGTTGGGATCTGCAAACTAGAATTGAGCTGTGTGTGTGTGTGTGTGTGTGTGTGTGTGTATGTGTGTGTGTGTGTGTGTGTGTGTGTGTGTGTGTGCGTGCGTGCGTGCGTGTGTGTGTGTGCGTGTGTGTGTGTAGTCACCCACTCAATGGGTCAGCAGGTAGAACAGTGCTGACTGTACAGGAGAGATTTTCCTTTTCCCCTTCATGACACACTCCGCTGGGCCATTGTGTGTGGAGGTGCCGAGTGACAAGAAACAGGAAAAATTGTTTAACCTCAGAAACCTCTCCCCCTCATTCCTTCTCTCGCTTTCTCTCTCCTTTTCTTTCTCGTATTTCACTCCCTCTGTCTTTCTCTCTCTCTCTCTCTCTCTCTCTCTCTCTCTCTCTCTCTCTCTCTCGCTCTCTCTCTTTCTCTTTCTCTCTTCTTCCCTTTCTATCCCTATCTGTCTTATGTCCAGAGACAGTTCAAAACCCAACCCAAAGCTTTATCTGAAAAGAAAGAGAAACCACTGGTCTTGTTTTCATTAGTGTGGCATTATCTAGGTCTCCTAATTAACACCCAAAGGCCTTGAGCGTAGAGATCAGAGGGAACAAAGGGGAGGAGGGAGGGCTGGGGTACTACCACATGACTTCCTCAAACAACCCACTGTATCTACTCACTCTGCCCGCTCCCCCTACTTATCCCTCAGCCCTCCCTCCTCCACGCCTCGGAGAAGAGAAAGGCAGGAGGAGACCGCCCTCATTCCCCTCCACTCTCACATCCTCCTCCTTTGCTTCCACCTCCTCACCCCTCCCTTGCCAGCCTCTCTACTGCTGGGTGGCTGCAGATGGGTACTGTAGCTCGCTCCTTTTGCCCGCTCCCTAGCTAACAGAGATGTGTTGGATGTTGGCTGTGGTGAAGCTCTCTGATCATGTTTCCAAGTAGAGAGAGAAGTAAGAGAGATCCATGAGGTGCTGCTATGATCCTATCTCTCTCCTCTATTGCCATAGCCACGATTTCCCCCTCTCCACTCAAGCATCTCTCTCTCTCCTAGTGAACGTCGCAGTGTAACAGCCCCATGACTGCTTCCCTCTGGTGGCTCCTTCTACGATCCACACATGAACAATGCTTACACAAACCTGTACACACACACACACATTTACAAACGCACACTTATACACATATGTTCAAACACACAAATCTGTTCACAAACATACACATGAACGTACACTAAATGTTCAAATGTACTCGAAGCCAACACACAGACACACACTCTCCCACGACAGTGCCTTGGCATGTAATCAAAACCACTCTTATATAAACTCCATCTGATGCCAGTGTTACCATCTGTGAGAGAGCCCTCCTCACTTACGTCTGCAGGCAAGAAGTCCCTCTCCCCGAAGCCTGACGAACAGAGCAAGTGTGTGTGTGTGTGTGTGTGTGTGTGTGTGTGTGTGTGTGTGTGTGTGTGTGTGTGTGTGTGTGTGTGTGTGTGTGTGTGTGTGTGTGTGTGTGTGTGTGTGTGTGTGTGTGTGTGAGGGAGGGAAGAGAGAGGGGGAAATGATTAATTTGCAGACTGCTTGTGATTTGCTCATATATTATTATAGCGACTCATCAGCACATGACCAATCCCCAGGCCCTGCACAGCAGAAAGAAGCTGCTGGGCTTCAGTACTTTCAGTGTGTATCTCTGTGTATGTGTGTCTGTGAGGGTGTGTGTGTGCAAGGGGTAAAGTGTCTGCCGGTGATAGGTTTTGTGTTCGAGTGTGTGTGAAACATTCCTGTGTGTGTGTTTGCGTGTGTGTGTGTGTGTGTGTGTGTATGTGTGTGTTGGCACTTGACAGACTGCAGAGCCTCTAATGACTTTCAGATGCTCACAAACATTCATTCTACCCTGAGAATGAAGGGAGAAGGCTGTGTGTGTGTGTGTGTGTGTGGGGGGGGGGGGGCTAGTCTGTCTCATTTCCTCCCTGTGTGTTATTAAGGGTTTAGAAGCATGACACACATTACAAAGACTCTAACATGCACTCTCTTATAGACTGTACTACACACTGATTGACCAGTGGCAATGGCTAGAGCTTCATGCTAAAATCAGTTGTCTCATTGGCGTGATATGGGAGAGTGGGGCATATTGATCTATGTTGTACACTCAACATCACGACGTCAAGGGAAATATAGTCTTCGTTCTAACAAAGATATCTACATATATTTTAGGATGCTGTGTTTCAGTGGGAATAATCAGGAGTCCTAACATAACATAAAAGTGTTCTCTTACCCTGGGTATGGAGGAAATTTAACATAGGGAAGGGGTAACCCTTGGAGTAAGACGTATTCGAGGCTACTAAGCCGATAAAACTGGTCCGCGAGATTTTTTGATATATTTAGAATCCATGTTATTGGACAAGACATTGGTGCCTCTGCTTCTCTATCATAGACTCTCTTTCACACGGGTACATGTTTGGTTTCTCTTTTTTCAATGTACCTCTTCAGTGTCATAAGGTCTATCTGTTCATCCCATTTCTGAGGCTCGAATGGACCGGCCCTTCTCTCACTTCCTCGTCTGGTCTCTCAATAACCTTAAGGGGAGTTAGAGCCCTGCTTGTTTTACATGTCTATACACGGGGCATGAAGATGTCTGCTCTGTAACAATACAAATGCACTATCCTGAGTTCATATGCATAACAAATGGCAAATATACTATGCATATTATGCATAAAACTGACCAAATATAATCATCCCTTGGCTCAACTAGCCCCTTGCCAAACGACACAATTTACCCCAAAGCAACCATTTGACTATATTAACCCTCACAGCTACAATCATACACTTTCATGCCAGGTTTAGGACCTCATATTGTAGCTTATAGATACCGGAAGTGATGTATAAAACACATTTGAAACTATCTAATTTGGTTTATAGACAAGCATCATGAAACCTATAACACAATAAATTAATTTGACTTTGTGAAAATACGTTTTTTGGACCTATCTTGCGTATAAATTTGTCCATGTGTTTTCTTCCTTCACAGACTCCGTGACAGGATGACCTCTTCCTAATTATTTGGTCACATGATTCATTTTGTGTACGGTTTACTAGAAAAGATGGGCATCTCAACGAACCCTATGGTACAGTTACCCCACTCTCGCCTAAAGTTCAATCCAAATAACCTCCCCGTAGCCCCTCCCCTCAGCCCTCCCACTTCATTTTGCGCAATCCTGCGAGCCCCATCGAGTCATAGTGGTCTGCCAAATCAACTTTGAGCGTAGCTCCTTTTCAGCCCTCTAGTTGGCTCTCCAAAGAAAGCGAATCGAGCTGCAGACTTTCTATCAAGTGCTTCCCAAAACTCCCATGATGCTCTGTTACCCAACCCTGGAAGGTTGCTTCAAGAATAATGTCTGACAACAATATTAGAATTGAAGTTCAAATGAAAACATATACAGTTAAGAGGAATACGTTAGTTCATGTAGAGACAAACAATGGTGCATATTTGTTTGCCATGACGTCAACTTACAAAAATTGCTATTTAACATGCTATCTGACTAGTTAACATTAGCCAGCTAGCTATACATTTAGATTGCTATATGAGCATTTGGCATTTGTATGATTTGTAATTTGTGTTGTTTAAAGGGATAGTTCACCAAAATTGCATATTGGTTTCCTTACCCTCTAAGCACCATGGACAAGGCATGACAGCAATCCATGCTTTGGTTTAGGGTCCCCCTGGCACTGTTTCCACACGATAACGTTTAGCATTCGTGGCACAAATCCCATCCAATTCCTGTTACTAATATTAGCATTTTCCTCCCATCATCCTCCAAAAGTATCTACAACTGATTGTGAAGCTCAACAAAGTCACTTGTAGATGACTTGAACATGATATGGGAAAAATGCTAATATCAGTACCATGACTTGAATGGGATTTGTCCCACAAATGCTAAAATGTAAGCATTTGGAAAATTGGCCAGGGAAACAAAATCAAAGCATGGATTGCTGTCATATCTTGTCCATAGCCTGCTTGCAGGGTAAGGAAACCAATGTGTCATTTTGTAAATGGGTGAACTATCCTTTTAATGTTTTAGGGACTCCTGAGCAAACCAGCAAACCAGGCTGTCATCTTGTGAAACCCAGTGGTTGTAAGTGGATGCATTTACTGCAAATTGAATGAGCAATTTTGTATGCTTGCCTTGCTTTTCCTATATATATTTTTTAAAGTCAATCATTTGTCAATGTTCTTTATTGTAGCTAGTAACGTTGACGTTAGAGATTGAAGATACTTGTGATGTAATGCAGCCAAAGCAATGTACTGTAGCTAACTCTTTTCTTGCCTGTATGCAATACCTGTATGCCTATGTAGCTATGTAGCCGATCTGTGTTTGGACCCTTAAACCTTTGGTATAAATATTAGTGCAGAACAGTGGTTTTAATTGCTTCCACTGGTTAATCACGACTGAGTGAAGGAAATGTGAAAGTGTAGAATGGCACCGGAGAGAATGGATGACGTTTTAAATCCCCATCATTTGCGTGAAGAACAGACAGAGAAAAAGGGGGCGGAGGTCGGGCTGCCATCTGAGAATTCAATGGCGAACGAGTAAACCCCTACAACCATCCGTTCTATTGGCCAACGTGCAATCATTGGACAATAAAATAGTTGACTTACGATCAAAATTGTCCTACCAACGGGACATTAAAAAGGGTAATATCTTATGTTTCACCGAGTCATAGCCAAACGCAGACACGGATAATATAGAGTTTGGCAGGAGTTTCCATGCACCGTCAAAACAGAGAAGCTACGTCTGGTAAGACGAGGGGTGGGAGTGTGTGTCTATTTGTCAATATCAGCTGGTGTCTAATATTAAAACTTCTTAGGCCTGAAATCCCGTTAACGGGATCGATATGACAACAGCAAGTGAAAGTGCAGGGCGCCAAATTCAAAACAACAGAAATCTCATCATTAAAATTCCTCAAACATACCATTTTAAAGGTAATCTTGTTGTTAATCCCACCACAGTGTCCGATTTCAAATAGGCTTTACAGCGAAAGCACCACAAACAATTATGTTAGGTCAGAGCCAAGTCACAAAAACACACACAGCCATTTTTCCAGCCAAAGAGTGGAGTCACTCAGTTTACATTGGGCGCGTTATGTTCAGTAGTTCCAAAAACATCCGGTGATGTTGCAGAGAGCCACATAATTTTACAGAAATACTCATTATAAATGTTGATGAAAATACAAGTGTTATGCATGGAATTAAAGATATCCTTCTCCTTAATGCAACCACTGTGTCAGATTTCAAAAAAGCTTTACGGAAAAAGCAAACCATGCTATAATCTGAGAATGGCGCTCAGAGAACACATACATATATCCGCCATGTTGGAGTCAACAGAAGTCAGAAATAACATTATAAATATTAACTTACCTTTGATGATCTTCATCAGAATGCACTCCCAGGAATACCACTTCCACAATAAATGTTTGATTTGTTCGATAATGTCCATCATTTATGTCCAAATAGCTACTTTTGTTAGCGCATTTGGTAAACTAATCAAAACTCATGAAGCGCGTTCACTAGTTGCAGACAAAATGTCGAATAGTTCCGTTACAGACCATAGAAACTTGTCAAACGATGTATGGAATCAATCTTTAGGATGTTTTTAACATAAATCTTCAATAATATTTCAACCGGAGAACTCCTTTGTCTTCAGAGAAGCAAAGGAACGGGAGATACCTCTCATGTGAAATGCGCGTGACTGGCGCGTGACTGCTGGCAGACCTCTGACTCATTCCCCTCTCATTCGGCCCCACCTCACAGTAGAAGCATCAAACAAGTTTCTAAAGATGGTTGACATCTAGTGGAAGCTTTAGGAAGTGCAAGATGACCAATATCCCACTGTAACTTCAATAGGGGCTGAATTGGAAATTGACCAAACTCAGATTTCCCACTTCCTGGTTGGAATTTTTCTCAGGTTTTTGCCTGCCATAGGAGTTCTGTTATACTCACAGACATCATCCAAACAGTTTTAGAAACGTTAGATGGTTTTCTATCCAAATATACGAATAATATGCATATATTAGCAACTGGGACTGAGGAGCAGGCAGTTTACTCTGGGCACCTTATTCATCCAAGCTACTCAATACTGCCCCCCAGCCATAAGAAGTTAAAGAAGTCTCGGGGTATTGCTCGCCTGAGGTAGAGTGCCTTATGATAAGCTGTAGACCACACTATCTACCAAGAGAGTTCTCATCTATATTATTCGTAGCCATCTATTTACCATCACAAACCGATACTGGCACTAGGACCGCACTCAACCAACTGTATAAGCCCATGAGCAAACAAGACAATGCTCATATAGAAGTGGCGCTCCTAGTGGCCGGGGACATTAATGCAGGCAAACTTAAATCCGTTTTACCTCATTTCTACCAGCATCTCACATGTGCAACCAGAGGAAACAAAACTCTAGACCACCTTCACTCCTTCACTGGGGGTGGCAGGTAGCCTAGTGGTTAGAGCATTGGACTAGTAACCGATAGGTTGATAGATCGAATCCCCGAGCTGACAAGGTAAAAATCTGTCGTTCTGCCCCTGAACAAGGCAGTTAACCCACTGTTCCTAGGCCGTCATTGAAAATAAGAATTTGTTCTTAACTGACTTGCCTAGTTAAATAATAAATAACTCCACATGCATACAAAGCCCCCCCTCCATTTGGCAAATCTGACCATGATTCTATCCTACTGATTCCTGCTTACAAGCAAAAACTGAAGCAGGAAGTACCAGTGACGCTCAATATTTTATATTTTTTATTTTTTTATTTCACCTTTATTTAACCAGGTAGGCTAGTTGAGAACAAGTTCTCATTTGCAACTGCGACCTGGCCAAGATAAAGCATAGCAGTGTGAGCAGACAACAAAGAGTTACACATGGAGTAAACAATTAACAAGTCAATAACACAGTAGAAACCAAAGGGGGAGTCTATATACAATGTGTGCAAAAGGCATGAGGAGGTAGGCAAATAATTACAATTTTGCAGATTAACACTGGAGTGATGAATGATCAGATGGTCATGTACAGGTAGAGATATTGGTGTGCAAAAGAGCAGAAAAGTAAATAAATAAAAACAGTATGGGGATGAGGTAGGTGAAAAAGGGTGGGCTATTTACCAATAGACTATGTACAGCTGCAGCGATCGGTTAGCTGCTCAGATAGCTGATGTTTGAAGTTGGTGAGGGAGATAAAAGTCTCCAACTTCAGCGATTTTTGCAATTCGTTCCAGTCACAGGCAGCAGAGTACTGGAACGAAAGACGGCCAAATGAGGTGTTGGCTTTAGGGATGATCAGTGAGATACACCTGCTGGAGCGCGTGCTACGGATGGGTGTTGCCATCGTGACCAGTGAGCTGAGATAAGGCGGAGCTTTACCTAGCATGGACTTGTAGATGACCTGGAGCCAGTGGGTCTGGCGACGAATATGTAGCGAGGGCCAGCCGACTAGAGCATACAAGTCGCAGTGGTGGGTGGTATAAGGTGCTTTAGTGACGAAACGGATGGCACTGTGATAGACTGCATCCAGTTTGCTGAGTAGAGTGTTGGAAGCCATTTTGTAGATGACATCGCCGAAGTCGAGGATCGGTAGGATAGTCAGTTTTACTAGGGTAAGCTTGGCGGCGTGAGTGAAGGAGGCTTTGTTGCGGAATAGAAAGCCGACTCTTGATTTGATTTTCGATTGGAGATGTTTGATATGAGTCTGGAAGGAGAGTTTGCAGTCTAGCCAGACACCTAGGTACTTATAGACGTCCACATATTCTAGGTCGGAACCATCCAGGGTGGTGATGCTAGTCGGGCATGCGGGTGCAGGCAGCGACCGGTTGAAAAGCATGCATTTGGTTTTACTAGCGTTTAAGAGCAGTTGGAGGCCACGGAAGGAGTGTTGTATGGCATTGAAGCTTGTTTGGAGGTTAGATAGCACAGTGTCCAAAGACGGGCCGAAGGTATATAGAATAGTGTCGTCTGCGTAGAGGTGGATCAGGGAATCGCCCGCAGCAAGAGCAACATCATTGATATACACAGAGAAAAGAGTCGGCCCGAGAATTGAACCCTGTGGCACCCCCATAGAGACTGCCAGAGGACCAGACAGCATGCCCTCCGATTTGACGCACTGAACTCTGTCTGCAAAGTAATTGGTGAACCAGGCAAGGCAGTCATCCGAAAAACCGAGGCTCCTGAGTCTGCCGATAAGAATATGGTGATTGACAGAGTCGAAAGCCTTGGCAAGGTCGATGAAGACGGCTGCACAGTACTGTCTTTTATCGATGGCGGTTATGATATCGTTGAGTACCTTGAGTGTGGCTGAGGTGCACCCATGACCAGCTCGGAAACCAGATTGCACAGCGGAGAAGGTGCGCTGGGATTCGAGATGGTCAGTGACCTGTTTGTTGACTTGGCTTTCGAAGACCTTAGATAGGCAGGGCAGGATGGATATAGGTCTGTAACAGTTTGGGTCCAGGGTGTCTCCCCCTTTGAAGAGGGGGATGACTGCGGCAGCTTTCCAATCCTTGGGGATCTCAGACGATATGAAAGAGAGGTTGAACAGGCTGGTAATAGGGGTTGCGACAGTGGTGGCAGATAGTTTCAGAAATAGAGGGTCCAGATTGTCAAGCCCAGCTGATTTGTACGGGTCCAGGTTTTGCAGCTCTTTCAGAACATCTGCTATCTGGATTTGGTTAAAGGAGAACCTGGAGAGGCTTGGGCGAGGAGCTGCGGGGGGGGCGGAGCTGTTGGCCGAGGTTGAAGTAGCCAGGCGGAAGGCATGGCCAGCCGTTGAGAAATGCTTATTGAAGTTTTCGATAATCATGGATTTATCAGTGGTGACCGTGTTACCTAGCCTCAGTGCAGTGGGCAGCTGGGAGGAGGTGCTCTTGTTCTCCATGGACTTCACGGTGTCCCAGAACTTTTTGGAGTTGGAGCTACAGGATGCAAACTTCTGCCTGAAGAAGCTGGACTTAGCTTTCCCGACTGACTGCGTGTATTGGTTCCGGACTTCCCTGAACAGTTGCATATCACGGGGACTATTCGATGCTATTGCAGTCCGCCACAGGATGTTTTTGTGCTGGTCGAGGGCAGTCAGGTCTGGGGTGAACCAAGGGCTGTATCTGTTCTTAGTTCTGCATTTTTTGAACGGAGCATGCTTATTTAAAATGGTGAGGAAGTTACTTTTGAAGAATGACCAGGCATCCTCAACTGACGGGATGAGGTCAATGTCCTTCCAGGATACCCGGGCCAGGTCGATTAGAAAGGCCTGCTCACAGAAGTGTTTTAGGGAGCGTTTGACAGTGATGAGGGGTGGTCGTTTGACTGCGGCTCCGTAGCGGATACAGGCAATGAGGCAGTGATCGCTGAGATCCTGGTTGAAGACAGCGGAGGTGTATTTGGAGGGCCAGTTGGTCAGGATGACGTCTATGAGGATGCCCTTGTTTACAGAGTTAGGGTTGTACCTGGTGGGTTCCTTGATGATTTGTGTGAGATTGAGGGCATCTAGCTTAGATTGTAGGACTGGCGAGGTGTTAAGCATATCCCAGTTTAGGTCACCTAACAGAACAAACTCTGAAGCTAGATGGGGGGCGATCAATTCACAAATGGTGTCCAGGGCACAGCTGGGAGCTGAGGGGGGTCGGTAGCAGGCGGCAACCGTGAGAGACTTATTTCTGGAGAGAGTAATTTTCAAAATTAGTAGTTCGAACTGTTTGGGTATGGACCTGGAAAGTATGACATTACTTTGCAGGCTATCTCTGCAGTAAACTGCAACTCCGCCCCCTTTGGCAGTTCTATCTTGACGGAAGATGTTATAGTTGGGTATGGAAATCTCTGAATTTTTGGTGGCCTTCCTGAGCCAGGATTCAGACACAGCAAGGACATCAGGGTTAGCAGAGTGTGCTAAAGCAGTGAGTAAAACAAACTTAGGGAGGAGGCTTCTGATGTTGACATGCATGAAACCAAGGCTTTTTCGATCACAGAAGTCAACAAATGAGGGTGCCTGGGGACATGCAGGGCCTGGGTTTACCTCCACATCACCCGCGGAACAGAGAAGGAGTAGTATGAGGGTGCGGCTAAAGGCTATCAAAACTGGTCGCCTAGAGCGTTGGGGACAGAGAATAAGAGGAGCAGGTTTCTGGGCATGGTAGAATATATTCAGGGCATAATGCGCAGACAGGGGTATGGTGGGGTGCGGGTACAGCGGAGGTAAGCCCAGGCACTGGGTGATGATGAGGGAGGTTGTATCTCTGGACATGCTGGTAGTAATGGGTGAGGTCACCGCATGTGTGGGAGGTGGGACAAAGGAGTTATCAGGGGCGTGAAGAGTGGAACTAGGGGCTCCATTGTGAACTAAAACAATGATAACTAACCTGAACAACAGTATACAAGGCATGTTGACATTTGAGGGAGACATACAGCGAGGCATACAGTAATCACAGGTGTTGAATTGGGAAAGCTAGCTAAAACAGTAGGTGAGACAACAGCTAATCAGCTAGCACAACAACAGCAGGTAAAATGTCGTAGACTAGGCAACGGGGCCAACAGATAGAACAAACAAGCAGAATGGAGTACCGTGATTAATGGACAGTCCAGCGTGCATCAGCTATGTAGCCAAGAGATCAGTGTCCAGGGGGCAGCGGTGGATGGGGCAGGGAAGCTGGCCTGGCGAGTGTTATCCAGGTAAAAAAACTTTTTAAAAAAACTAACAATGACTAAATAGCTTGTAGCTAGTTAGCTGGTTAGCTTCTGGAGGTTCTTGAGTGTGTTCTAAAAATAAAAAAAAATAATAATAGCGATTCCGTATCACATTGGGTGAGGCAGGTTTCCGGAAGGTATAAACAAATTAAAAGTCAAAAGAGATAGAAAGTAAATATGGGTCCGGTGAGTGTTTGAGACGCGGCGATTCAGGCGGTTAGCAGGCCTGTGCTAACAAGCTAACAGTTTGTAGGCCCGGGCTAGACAAGGTAGCAGTTAGCGGGCCGGAGCTGGACAAGCTAGCAGTTAGCAGGCCGAATTAGCAAGCAGGGAGATAGCGAGGGCTAGAGAGTTAGCCTTTGGGGGACGTCGCGATGGGGTGAGTCTGTTTATTCCTCTTCATGCGATGACATCGGTAGACCGGTCGTGGGCCCGGGTATTGTAGCTCAGGAGTATGCTACGGTGGTAGCGCAGGTGCTACGGCCGGGCTAGCTTCAAGCTAAGTGGGTGGAGACGCTAGCCAGGAGTAATCCGAGGTTGCGGTTTAGCTAGATAGCTAGTTGCTGAAAAATCCAGCTGAAAGATGTTCCGTTTGCGGTGGGAATCCGGGGATGAAAAATAAATAGGTCCGTTGTGCTCTGGTTAAAGTCGCGTTGTACGAACAGGCGAGAGCTTTCCGAACTACAGGTTAGCTGATGACCGGTTAGCTGGAGACCGCTAGCATACCCGCTGGTTAGCTGGCTAGCTTCAGTTGAGGGGTCCCGAAGTAAATATAAATACTTTAGGAAAAATAGCTACATTGGGTGAGTCGGGTTGCAGGAGAGTATTTGGAAGCTTAGGGTTAAGCAAAATGTTTTCAAAGAGATATGTGGAGAAAATATGTAAAAAACGAAAAATAAACGATATATACAGGGACACGACAGGACAGGACGACCTACTGCTACGCCATCTTGGAAAATCTATCCAATATGGAAGTGGTCAGATGATGCGGATGCTACGCTACATGACTGGTTTGCTAGCACAGACTGGAATATGTTCCGCGATTCATCCAATGGCATTGAGTAGTATACCACCTCAGTCATCGGCTTCATCAATAAGTGCATCGACAACATCGTCCCCACAGTGACATTACACACATATCCCAACCAGAAGCCATGGATTACAGGCAACATCAGTATCGAGCTAAAGGCTAGAGCTGCCACTTTCAAGGAACTGGACACTAATCCGGACGCTTATAACAAATACCGCTATGCCCTCAGATGGACCATCAAACAAGCAAGGCGTCAATACAGGATTAAGATTGAATCCCACTACACCGGCTCTGACGCTCATCGGATGTGGCTGGGCTTGAAAACTATTACGGACTACAAAGGGAAAACCAGACGTGAGCTGTCCAGTGACACGAGCCTACCTCGAGGCAAGCAACACTGAAGCATGCACGAGAGCACCAGCTGTTCTGGACGACTGTATGATACCACTCTCGGTAGCCGATGTGAGCAAGACCCGTAAACAGGTAAAAATTCAAAAAGCCGCGGGGCCAGATGGATTACCATGACGAGTACACAAAGCATGCGCGGAGCAACTGGCAAGTGTCGTCACTGACAATTTCAAGTCTGTAATACCTACATGATTCACGCAGACCACCATAATCCCTGTGCTGAAGGAGGCGAAGGTAACCTGCATATATGATCACCGCCCCATAGCACACACTTCGGTAGCCATGAAGTGCTTTGAAATGCTGGTCATGGCTCACATCAACAGCGTTCTCCCTAATACCCTAGACCCACTACAATTCGCATATCGCCCAAACAGATCCACGATGAAACAATCTCTATCGCATTCCACACTGCCCTTTCCCACCTGGACAAAAGGAACACCTATGTGAGAATGCTGTTCATTGACTACAGCTCATTGTTCAACACCATAGTGCCCACAAAGCTCATCACTAAGGTAAGGACCCTGGGACTAAACACCTCCCTCTGCAACTGGATCCTGGACTTCCTGACAGGCCGCCCCCAGGTGGTGAGGGTAGGCAACAACATGTCTGCCACACTGCTCCTCAACACTGGGGCCCCTCAGGGGTGTGTACTTAGTCTCCTCCTGTACTCCCTGTTCACCTATGACTGCGTGGCCAAACACGACTACAACACTATCATTAGGTTTGCTGATGACACAACAGTGGTAGGCCTGATCAATGACAACAATGAGACCGCTTATAGGGAGGAGGTCAGAGACATGTCAGTGTGGTGCCAGGACAACAACCTCTCCCTCAATATGAGCAAGACAAAGGAGCTGTTCGTGGACTACCGGGGATGGACAAAAGATAAACTGTTATATTAATGTCGGGGCAAGGGGACTGACGAAATGTAATGTAACAGTATAACTTCCGTCCCCTCGTCACCCGGTTGAAACGCTATTAGCGCGCACCACCGCTAACTAGCTAGCCATTTCACATCGGTTACATGTATGGCCCAGTACATCACCGAGGCCAAGCCATCCAGGACCTATATACTAAGCCCAACAAATTGTCGGAGATACCCGTCACCCAAGTTATAGACTGTTTTCTCTGCTACCGCATGGCAAGCTTGCACCGGAGCGCCAAGTCTAGGACCAAAAGGCTCGTTAACAGCTTCTACCCCCAAGCCATAAGACTGCTGAACAATTTATCAAATGGCCACCGGACTATTTACATTGACCCCCCCCCCCCCATTTGTTTTGTATTCTAAGGGGGGGCTAAGGGGGGCTAAGAGGGGGTATTGGGATTGAGCCTAAATTTTGAAATAAAAATGGCACAAGTCAAGTTAACCAAGCCAAACCCTTTTCACTTGTATTATAGAAATGTTGTTGCCAACTTTAAAATAGCCTTTTATAAAAGGCCACATGGGTTCTTCCTTCACAAACTCCATGAAATTATGAACTCTTCATAAATGTTTGGTCACATGATTAAATGGTTTCCTAGAAACAAGGCATGGCTCAACTAACCATTTTGGCACGACATACGCCACTCTAAGTGTAGAAATAAAGAATGGCACATGTAAAGTTAGCCAAACCATTTGTACTTTTGTTAGGGAAACCTTGTTGCCATCTTTAAAATAGCCTTTTATATTGCTGTGTTTGAATTTCTATGTATAAAGATGACCACAATATGTTCTGAATAAATTACAAATTACATCATTATTAAAGGGATACTTCGGGATTTTGGCAACGAGGCCCTTTATCTACTTCCCCAGAGTCAGACGAACTTGTGGATATTTTTATGTCTATAATGTGTCTAGTATAAAGGAATTTAGAGCTAGTTTCGTGAGCCAGATACACATACACTTCCAGTCATTTCTAACTCCAGTTAGAAATTGCGCTAACGCTAGTTAGCAACTCATTGCTCAAGGGCCTCATTGCCAAAATCTTGAAATATCACTTTGAGGAGGAAAGCAATACATTTCTTTGGGAGGTGAAGAAAACATGTTAACTGTACAGGGAAGTCCTCTAATATCACAAAGCAGTCTCTAATTAACATGTACAGTATAAGGAAACATACGGTATCTCTACATGCAAACATACATGACAGAATGATGTGTTTGTGTGCTGCCGTGGATATGTACAGAGTGTGCATGACAAACAGAGAAAGTAAGTAAGGTGTTCAAGTCTCCATAAGAGACAAATACCGACAGAGAGGTGAGCATGTGTGTTTGTGTTTGTGTTTGAGAGAGAGTGTTGTGTATTAAAGAGTAGCGCTATGCTCCATTCCTCTGAGGGGGGGGGGGGAGTCTGGGGAGGGAGAGAGAGCCACAGAAGGTGTGAGCATTAAAATGTGATGCACCATCTGTCGGCCAATAATAGCTTGCGTGTTGTAAAGGCTCAGAGTTTAGTCAGCAAACAGCACTCCCAATCACCTAAGTACCACATCACCCTCCATGTCCAACCTATACATCTACACCCCCTTATTCTGACCTATAACCCTTTCTGGGGCATCCTAGTCATTATTTCTAAGCGTTACAGTACACTTAGAAAAAAGGATTACAAAAGGGTTCTGAGACTGTCACCATAGGGGAACCGTGTTTGGTTCCAGGTAGGACCCTTTTTGGTTCCAAGTAGAAATCTCTGTGGAAAGGGTTCTAAATGGAACCCAAAAAGGTTCCGCATGGAAACAAAAGCGTTCCACCTGGAACCAGAAAGGGTTCTTCAAAGGGTTCTTCAAAGGGTTCTTCTACGGGGACAGTCAAAGAACCCTTTTAGGTTCCTCGACACCGGTGCCCCCTCACATTGACTCTGTACCGGTACCCCCTGTATATAGCCCCGCTATTGTTATTTACTGCTGCTCTTTAATTATTTGTTATTCTTATCTCTTACTTTTTTTTGGGGGGGGGGGGGGTATTTTCTTAAAACTGCATTGTTGGTTAAGGGCTTGTAAGTAAGAGTTTCACTGTCAGTTCTACACCTGTTGTATTTGGCGCATGTGACAAATACAATTTGATTTGATTTGATTTGACAGCCCTTTTTTTCTAAGAGTGTACTGTAGAGGTGGGCGATAGGGACAAAAATCCATATTGCGATAAAATGCTTGAATTGATGCGACAACAATAAATAGAACGATAAGTTTATAACAATGTTCCAGAAAGAAGACGAGTAGGCGGCCAGTGAAGGCTTATCGCAACGATTACCTGCCATCTAGGCGCCTACCTTTCCACTGCCCCCGTCTAATATTTATGTTCACCACAGTTTAAAAAAAAATTCCTTTAAACTACTACGACTACTAGTTTGATGGTTGTAGCCATCAATTGTCCCATTAACATCACCCATATAAGCAAACGTATTTCATTTCTATACTATAGGCTTGAAATACAAGCCTATAGCAAAATGCCTGATAAGTGATCGGTACTGTCGGGGTCGATCATTTTCGGTTTAACTTCCCAGCTCTACGTTACAGTAGCATGCATTCGTCCATTAGCATGGATCTGTAAACATCCGACAGGGAAATGTAATGGCTGGGAAAAAGCATTAGAATGTATACCCCAGGAGTTATCAACTAGAGTCTGTCGTTGGCCTTGGTGGTCATGGGGCCGGAACATATTACAAATAATTTGTAGACTGCAAATTGACCGCACAAAGCCCAAACAGATATTGGACTAAAACATATAATCATTTCAAACCTCGCTGACATCTGTATATTATCACGTGTCTCTCTATTATGCGTAGGGATACTTGGGAACAGATTTACAAAATGTAAATCACTTGGAGATGATTTTCTGGTGTTTTTACAGTCTTTTATGTCCAACAATGAAAATTCCCCAAAATGAATAATATGATTTTATCTTATTTTTGCTCAGAAAATATTGGGGACCAAATAAAACCACCCGCGTGCCAAATTCGGTGGTCGGGCCACCAGTTGGGGAACCCTGGTCCATTCATTTTTACTCTGATTCAAGGTACATGTCTATAGATTTACCAAAAATATTTGTATTTATATCCAAAGGCCTTGAGGGATCGACTTCATTTAAAAAATGTCCCTGTATTAAGAGCTTTCAGAAGTCTCTGTGTGTTGATGTAAAATTAGGCTGAAGTTCGGGGAATAGCGATCTGGTCTATTTCTCTGGTTAACTAGAAAAACCAACACACATAACACTAAGAAATACACTTATGGAGAGGCAGAGGGGAGGGGGTGTTGATGCATCAAAGAAAGTTAAAAGTCCTCACTGGGGATTCAGTCCCATGTTAAATACTGAACTAGGTTATTCATTGTTGTACCAGAAGGAGCTGTTAATAAGTTCCTCAAAATAGTGTGCCTTTCTATCTCTCTCTCACCCCCTCTCTGCTTCTTTGTCTCTATTCCACTAAAACAGCTGATTTCTTTGTGTTTGTAGATGCCATTCAACTAGGACTATAAACCACACACTGTAAGGTCAAGCTTCTCCAGTGGTCAGAGCCTCTGTACCTGCAGTGGCAGAGTGTCGTCTCCGTTGAGCAGACACAAACTGCAGCCTCGCCCACTGTGTTGGCTGAGGACTGTTAGGGCTCAAGGGTATGGAGTAGTAAATTCATCATGTGATGAGGCCTGTATGTCAACTTGTCTCAGCAGGACCAGGTCAGTGTGTGTGCGTGTGCATGCACGTGTGTGTATGTGTGCGTGTGTATGTGTGCGTGTGTGCATGTGTGTGTGTGTGTGTGCGTGCGTGCGTGTGTGTGTGTGTGTGCACATGTGTCCGGGAGCAGAGGAGCCGGCCTGGGGGATGGACAGTTCGTAAGCGTTTGTCTCTACTCCAGCTTTATTCTCCCACTGTCCGTCAAGAGCTAAAGACTGTGGGAGAATAAAGACTGCACAGTCTATGGCTGACCTGTCACTGCAGGCAGATCATGGACGCCCAAGTCTGTAAGAGTGTCGGCTACAGTCTCTGTGTGCTTGTGCAAGGGAAAGGGAGAGATAGAAACAATAAGAAATAGTTCATTTGGACTGAAAGGTAATAAACCACTCATACTGTAGATACGCCTGGTGGAAACATCCGTTTGACCTTCTTAGAAAGGATAATGATAAAAACGAGCCTGTGTCAAAAAAGGAGCGTTATGACTGAGGCAGTGGCTAACAGAGAACAGAGAGTGATGTGTGTGTCAGGCTAACCGTGGGAGCTGAACAGCCAGAGGAGACGGTGTCCGAAACAGAGCAGATCATGTCGGCTCGCCCCGATATATGCCAGGTGCTGCTCAAGGCCTCTGAGCCAATTAAGAAAAAAAGTAAAAAACAACAGAAGAGAGGACGAATGAAAACATCACACTTCCCATGGGGCTCAGGAACAGAGGAGGGCCCGGGATGGAGAAGTTTCTGTATTGACTACGTCCCCTACAAACTGCTCATATTGCCATAACATGATCTATCTCTCTCCTATGGCAGACATTACAAGGGCAACCCGGTCTCTGGCCGTCACAAACATGTTTCCAGCACGGCTAAGTGGTCTGCGGGTATCAGTAACAGTCACTGTGTTTCCAGGCAAGAGGACTGAGCTGAGGGTTATTGGAAAGCACTATTCTTAATACAGTCTGTTATGATGAATATACGTACCTTTCTCAGTGACGACCAGGTTTAGAACGAGATCAAGACTTCACTTCCTTCTGTGAGGTCGGGTTGTATTTTCAGCGTGTGATCTGCAATGTGTTATACGGTATAAATCTGGCCAAGTTTATTTCCTGCAAAGCTTACATTTCTTGGCTTATTTTTTTCTGGCATAACTTTTTAAACCTTATTATCAGTGCTTTCCCCCACACAAGCTTTGCCTGTCCTTATCTCCCTCTGTCCTCCTCCCCCTCACCCTCCCGTCTCTTATTTTCCTTCCCTCCTTCTCTCTTCCCTTTGCTCGGCCTCTCTCTTCTCTCTTCCTCTCAGAGAGAGAGAGAGAGAGAGCCCTATTTGTCTGCTTTAAGTGAAATCACTCAATTCTCAAAAGTCAGTGGAGGACTTTGGAAGGGGGAGGGCCAGGAGAGGGCCACCTCCAAATAAGTTCCATTAATCACAAGGCAGAGTCTAATGTAACTAATATTTTACAATTAGAGGAGACAAGATGGAGCTAAAAGCCATCTATCTCCCTTACACCACATGATCATCGATTCATAAGCCAGAGCACAGAGACACATTTACCAGGAAACAGGAAGCCAGGGGACTGTATGTTTCTGTGTGTGTGTGTGTGTGTGTGTGTGTCTCCATGTGTGTGTGTGTGTGTGTGTGTGTATGTGTGTGTGTGGGTGTGTGTGTGTTCAGTACAAAGAATACAGCATAAACAGCATTTCAGTGTACTGTAAATATGCAGGGATTGTCTAAACTGATTGAGCAGAAGAGATGACATTATGTGGCAGATGACCAGTGTGTGTCTGGATGTGGGTGTGCATGGGTGGGTAGGTATGTGTGGGTATGTGTGGGTGCGGGTGTATTATAGAAAATAATTGCATTTTCGGCTTCGAATCGCAAAAGAGTACCGGTATTTCTCAAATTCAAATAACTCATGATCTCCCTGTTATGATGTCCCTGTCTATGAGGATAGCGTCAAGCACAGGCCAAGAGGCTCAGATTGTACAACCATATCTTATGTTTACAGATGGGTATGATTTTAATTACAGATCATAAGTAGCTAGCACGTTCATGAGCATATATTTTCAACATAAAATAGACTTGGTTATTCTAGACTGTGGTGACGGGGTTGATAGCGTTTGATCAAATGGCTCAGTTGCCTCATGATGTGGTAAAAGCTGGTCTTTAGCTCCCTCTAGTGGCCATGGGGGAGCAGTGCATAATGCAGAGATTCCTGCAACATGGAGGCCTGTGAAATTAACCACAGCTGAACAAATGAGAGCAAGGACAGGTTCAACTGGAGGTCACCATCTGCCCAGTTACAACTGCTGGCACACTTGAACGGAGCCGCACCGTCATCTTAGGCACATCAATCGCCGCTGCACACACATTGCAGCACAATATGGCGCGAAAGGGAAAGAGGAAATGGATACAGGCGGAGAGAGAGGAAGAGAGAGAGACAACGAACGGCAAGAAAAGAGATGTGAGAGAGGGAGAAAAAAAGCTAAATGAAGGGAGAAGAATTGTTCATCAAGCTCTGAACAGGGTCATGAGGCAAACTGATGACGCATCACAGAACATCAAGCAATGAGCAGAATCAAGCATACGAGCAGAATCGAATTTTATTTATTTATTTTTATTTATTTATTTTACCTTTATTTAACCAGGTAGGCAAGTTGAGAACAAGTTCTCATTTACAATTGCGACCTGGCCAAGATAAAGCAAAGCAGTTCGACAGATAAAACGACACAGAGTTACACATGGAGTAAAAACAAACATACAGTCAATAATGCAGTATAAACAAGTCTATATACAATGTGAGCAAATGAGGTGAGAAGGGAGGTAAAGGCAAAAAAAGGCCATGATGGCAAAGTAAATACAATATAGCAAGTAAAATACTGGAATGGTAGTTTTGCAATGGAAGAATGTGCAAAGTAGAAATAAAAAAATAATGGGGTGCAAAGGAGCAAAATAAATAAATAAATAAAAATTAAATACAGTTGGGAAAGAGGTAGTTGTTTGGGCTAAATTTTAGGTGGGCTATGTACAGGTGCAGTAATCTGTGAGCTGCTCTGACAGTTGGTGCTTAAAGCTAGTGAGGGAGATAAGTGTTTCCAGTTTCAGAGATTTTTGTAGTTCGTTCCAGTCATTGGCAGCAGAGAACTGGAAGGAGAGGCGGCCAAAGAAAGAATTGGTCTTGGGGGTGACTAGAGAGATATACCTGCTGGAGCGTGTGCTACAGGTGGGAGATGCTATGGTGACCAGCGAGCTGAGATAAGGGGGGACTTTACCTAGCAGGGTCTTGTAGATGACATGGAGCCAGTGGGTTTGGCGACGAGTATGAAGCGAGGGCCAGCCAACGAGAGCGTACAGGTCGCAATGGTGGGTAGTATATGGGGCTTTGGTGATAAAACGGATTGCACTGTGATAGACTGCATCCAATTTGTTGAGTAGGGTATTGGAGGCTATTTTGTAAATGACATCGCCAAAGTCGAGGATTGGTAGGATGGTCAGTTTTACAAGGGTATGTTTGGCAGCATGAGTGAAGGATGCTTTGTTGCGAAATAGGAAGCCAATTCTAGATTTAACTTTGGATTGGAGATGTTTGATATGGGTCTGGAAGGAGAGTTTACAGTCTAACCAGACACCTAAGTATTTGTAGTTGTCCACGTATTCTAAGTCAGAGCCGTCCAGAGTAGTGATGTTGGACAGGCGGGTAGGTGCAGGTAGCGATCGGTTGAAGAGCATGCATTTAGTTTTACTTGTATTTAAGAGCAATTGGAGGCCACGGAAGGAGAGTTGTATGGCATTGAAGCTTGCCTGGAGGGTTGTTAACACAGTGTCCAAAGAAGGGCCGGAAGTATACAGAATGGTGTCGTCTGCGTAGAGGTGGATCAGGGGACTCACCAGCAGCAAGAGCGACCTCATTGATGTATACAGAGAAGAGAGTCGGTCCAAGAATTGAACCCTGTGGCACCCCCATAGAGACTGCCAGAGGTCCGGACAGCAGACCCTCCGACTTGACACACTGAACTCTATCAGAGAAGTAGTTGGTGAACCAGGCGAGGCAATCATTTGAGAAACCAAGGCTGTCGAGTCTGCCGATGAGGATATGGTGATTGACAGAGTCGAAAGCCTTGGCCA